>NC_048226.1:59863169-60076593 GCF_002007445.2 Ailuropoda melanoleuca
TTTTTTTTTTTTTTTAAAGATTTTATTTATTTGACAGAAATAGAGACAGCCAGCGAGAGAGGGAACACAGTCAGGGGGAGTGGGAGAGGAAGAAGCAGGCTCCCAGTAGAGGGCGTGATATGGGGCTCGATTCCAGAACGCCGGGGTCACGCCCTGAGCTGAAGGCAGACGCTTAACGACTGAGCCACCCAGGCGCCCCCAAAATCCTTCATTTGGTACCTGTTGTTACAGGATAAAATCCAGACTCCTGAGCATGGTGTCCCAGCCTCCTCTCCCTCCATTGTCTCTGAAGGACACTGCCTCTGACTCCCCCAGCCCTCACTGTCTAGACAAGCACAGCTTTCTCTGCTGGGAATGACCTTCCTCCTTCTGTCTTCAGACTAATTTATCTCTCCTAGGAAGCCCCCTCTGTTTGGTTTGGCAGAGAATGGCTTAGGAGTCAGGGGTTGATATGTAAACTAGTCTGCCACGTGCAAACTGTATAACTTCGGGTAGGTTCTTAAAGATCCATGTTTGGCTTATAGGGCTGTTGTGATGTTTCAATGAAATAACACAAAGTACCACACACGACAAATACACACTCAGTAAATATTAACGTCTTTGCCTGACCACCCACCATTCTCTCATCTATAGTTTTGCGTTTTGTATATAATACCATTTATCACATTGTCCTGAATAGTTTATGGGTGTGTTCCCTTACCCCCTGTTAGATTGTAAGCCTTTTGAAGGCCGGGAGCGATACATTTTTGTATACCTAGTGATTAATATGATGCTTGATTTAGTGTTAATATTTCATAAACATCTCTGAATTGCTACAGGACCGTAGAGGAAGGTAGTTTCATCCTGCCTGCGGTGCTGAGTAAGCCTCCTCTTGAGCTGTAATTCGTCTGAGCAGGTCCAGGTTAGATGGGGGCAGGTAATTCCAGGTAGAAGGAAAAGCGAGTACAAAGCCATGCAACTTGAAAAGTTACATACGAATTAGTTACTGAACACAATTTCTCGGTTTGTAAAAATATATATTGACTACCTACCATGTTCCTATCTGAAACCACACAATCCCAGCTGCCTGCTTGCTTCAGTCGTGTTTCCCAACTCAGGAAACGGCTCAGCTCTGCAGCAGGTGCTCCAACAAAAAGATTCGGAGGCTTCCATGATTCTGCTCCTTCTCTGATGCCTCCGCATCTAATGCGTTAGTAGGCCCTGTTGGCTCCACTGTTAAAGTATCTTCAAAACCAAATCACTTCTCACTACTTCCAAATCTCTCCCCGAGGGAAAGCCTTCCTGAGCAGGCACCTGGACTGCAAACCCCTCCAGATTAGAGCTGTTGAAAGCTTCAGTAAGTCCATGGCAAAATAACAGATAAGAAACTGGAGTTTATATTTTTGAATGTATTAACAGCAACAACTTGCTAATTAATCAAAAATGTTTAAGAGAGATGAAGGTGTTTAATGGTACGCCATACTTAACGGGTGGGGGCAGGAGCGTCAGATTTCTAGTTTCTGGCTTGGGTAAACTGGGCGGGTAATGAGACTATTATTTGTGATGAGAATGCCTTACATAGTAAAAGTTACTGTTTTGTAATATTGGGGTCACTTGTAGTTATGAGAGCTTACTTGCAAATATCTGTTGCTGTTAACAAGAGACATATCTGTCTTTTTTCCTTAATATTCTAAAATCATACGTAAATTATTAAAAATAGAATAGACTGCACATTACTAAGACCTATGAGAAAATAGGTTCAGCCTGGGTGGTGCAGTCGTTAAGCGTCTGCGTTCAGCTCAGGGCGTGATCCCAGCGTTCTCAGATCGAGCCCCACTCCTCCGCTGGGAGCCTGCTTCTTCCTCTGCCACTCCCCCTGCTGTGTTCCCCCTCTCGCTGGCTGTCTCTCTCTGTCAAATAAATAAATAAAATCTTTAAAAAAAGAAAAGAAAAGAAAATATTACAATAACTACTGTAAATCACCCGACCCAAGGATTACTATATGCCAGATGCTCTGCTAGGCATCATTTTATTTAATCTCTGTAACAGTCTTATGAGGAAGATAATACCATTATCCCAATTTTATCAATAAGTAACCTGAGGCATGGATAACTTAAGGTCACAGAACAAGTAAATACAATTTATATCTAGCTTACCCTCTAACATAAAAGCCCTAGTACTTAGCTCAGAATGCTTTATTTACTGTGGCTCACCTCTGTGGTGGGGTTATGCTATTGAAATGTAGAAATATCAGTCTTTCCATATGCATCATACTGACTGATTTAATGTTATTTAAAAATAAAAGAAAAAATATCTGTTATTATTTTGGTGATGAGCCTGTTTGTAGGTGGCATAGTTTAACAGAGATTTGGAGCCAAAAAGCAGCCTTTCATCTTGGCTCTACCATTTGTTCATTCCCTCATTCATTCATTTGCCTAATATTTATGAGTACCCTTTATATGCTGGACACTGCTAGATGGTGGAAATACAAAGATTAAAAAACACAAACTTTAGTATACATTTACCCGGGCATGGGCTTGGTCAAATTAATGAACCTCTCTAAATCTGTTTCCTCACTTTTAAAGTAAAAAAAATTATAATAATAAAATTTAATTAGCAGTGCCATTATTATTACAGAGGCTTTATGCTACTAGGACGAATTATGTATTTGTGTAATGAAAATAATTCCTTTTAGATGTTTACACATAGATTTGGAGAAAACTTGGCCCATCACCTCTTAACAATTTGAGACATGAGGTACGGAAGGGATATTGGATAATGTTGTCCTTTGGGAACTTAGCATCTTATTGTCAAAAAAGTCATAAACAGGGGCACCTGGGCTGCTCAGTCATTAAGTGTCTGCCTTCAGCTCAGGTCATGATCCCGGGGTCCTGTGATGGAGCCCCCACATTGAGCTCCCTGCTCAGTGGAAAGCCTGCTTCTTCTCTCTCCTTCTGCCGCTCCCCTATTTGTGTTCTCTAGCGGGCTCTCTATCAAATAAATGAATATAATCTTAAAAAAAAGTAATAAAGAGAAAATTGAATAACAATGTCATCAACAATGCAAGAAGTATCACTAAGCCAAATGAATGCTAAATATACTTATGTGTGAGTTCAGAGAAAGGGTTCTTTGGGCTTGGGGTCACCTAGGTAAGCTTCTAGAATAATTGTCCTCAACTAAATCTCTAAAGACGAGTAAAAATTAAGACAGCTAGAAAAAAAGAAAGATGGTTCTCATCAGGACCAATTCAGTTCAAAATGCTCCAAACCCAATTCAGATTATAAAATAGGGAGTGTGTTGGCTCTTCTGAGATACCCAGGGGCTGGTATAGAGGCACAGTTGCATGTAGGTGTTCAGGGATCACTCTCTTTCCCTGTCTCCTTCTCTCTCTCTCCATCTCAATTTTGTTTTTGGTTGGTTTTACTTTCAGGTAGGCTTTCTTACCAGGAGAGACAAGACAGCTCCTGGAATGCTTTCTGCCAGTTCAGCAAATCAGAATAAAGAGAGAATACCTCTTTCAGAATAATTTCCGCAAAAATGTCAAGATTTTCTCTGAATAGTCAACTAGAGTCACATGCCCATTCTTGAAGCAAGAACTAAGAAGATGAGGGGTGCCTGGGTGGCACAGTGGTTAAGTGTCTGCCTTCAGCTCAGGGCGTGATCCTGGCCTTACGGGATCGAGCCCCACATCAGGCTCTTCCGCTATGAGCCTGCTTCTTCTTCTCCCACTCCCCCTGCTTTTGTTCCCTCTCTCGCTTGCTGTCTCTGTCTCTGTCGAATAAATAAATAAAATCTTAAAAAAAAAAAAAAGAACTAAGAGATGAAATGGACTGATTTTTCCAGGCTTGGATTCCATACAGACCCCCCAGAGTGCTGTGAGATTCATAAAGCTGCAACTAAATTAGAGGCGGGGGGGGGCAGATGATGTGCCAAGTGAAAATCAGTATTTTTAACCAAAATAAAGGAAAGCAGACATTGACCAGGCAAAAGTAACAGATATTCCTCTTTTGGAAGGTGAACTATCTGGAAAAGCAGTGATTATTCACTGGAAATGAAGGTGTAGAGGAGGGGGAAAGAAAGCAATTCAATTATGTGTGGCATTCCTTCTTCTATATCTAACACCTGTATTAAAACATTTAATTTTTCATTTTGTGGTAAAATTTGCCTACGAATGGGGTATTCCTTACGTTGCTAATTTTGAAAACACATTCTCTGTAAATGACTAAATGTTCCTCCAACAATGTTTCTTTCATCTGTCATTCTACAAAAGGCTGAACACATGGTGATGGGTGGGGGGGGGGGTTTGTTGCCTTTCTCCCAGTCTCACCTAAAATATTGTTAATTCTCTATGAAAATGACATTAAACAAATATCTTTTTAAAAATTTAATTTAATTTTATTTTAATTCGTTTAGTTAACATGTAGTGTATTATTAGTTTCAGAAGTAGAGCTCAATGATTCATCAGTTATGTAACACCCAGTGCTCATTACATCATGTGCCCTCCTTAATGCCTATCACCCAGTTAGGCCATCCCTCCACCTCCCTCCCCTCGAGCAACCCTCAGTTTGTTTCCTGTGGTTAAGGGTTTCTTAAGGTTTGTCTCTCCCTCTGGTTTTGTCTTGCTTTGTTTTTCTCTCCCTTCCTTTAGTTCCTCTGAAATCTCATGATAATTGTCTTTCTCTGATTGACTTATTTAACTTAGCATAATACCCTCTAGTTCCATCCACTTCGTTGCAGATGACAAGATTTCATTTTTTTTTTTGTGATGGCTCAGGAATCTTTCATTGTGTGTGTGCATATATATATATATACACACACACACACACACACATATGTATGCATATATATATACATATATGTATGTACATATATAATATATATACCACATCTTTATTCATTCTAAACATATCTTTCTTTTACTAAATTAAAAGCATATTCTTTCTAGCCATGAAAAATTAATATTATACTCCTTACTTCAAGATGAAGACAGTGTTTTCATATTCCTAATGCAATTCCAAGTGACAAAATTATTTTGATATAAGAAATAAGTTTTCCTAGTAAAGAATCCAAATATTTGGTACAAGTCAGTGAAGAACCAAAGATTTGACTGAATTATTCAGTTTTCTACCTGAGTTTTGGGCACTTTATTAATTTTAAGCTGATGGCAGTTTTAATGACCTGCTTCCAAAAATATGTCCCAGTAGATGTGCTTTCAGGTATCACATCGGAATTACTTAATCCTGCTGTATTTCAGTTTTTTTCTGCTCCTGGAAAGAAAAGTAAGAATATCTAACTACTTCATGAAATTACTGTGATGAATATAGTCAGTAAAATTCAGAGTAGAAATGATTAGAGAAATAACAGGTCAACATATTTTTATTTGGATGAGCACCAATATAGAAAACATTTCATTCTCTCAGAGAGTCTATAGACAACATGATTGACAGGGTACCTTGTCTGGGGTTAAGAAAATGAATTTTGAGTTGATTGTTGAGTTTAATATGTTAGATTTCAAGATCTAATATGAATAAACATAATTGACTTTACCATGTTGATAACATGGCAAATCAGTTTTTAATATATTAATTTCATATAATTTTCATATTCTAGTGTATACATTTTTAAATTTTTATTTTAGAATATTTTTATATTTATGGAAAAACTGTGAAGCTACTATAGAGAATACCCATGTACCTAACATCCAGTTTCCCTTATTAACATTTTACATTAGTGTAGTACTCAGGTTACAATTAATGAGCAAATATTGATACATTATTAACTGAAGTCCATACTTTATTAGATTTCTTTAGTTTTTTTTTTTTTTAAAGATTTTATTTATTTATTTGACAGAGAGAGAGGCAGCCAGCGAGAGAAGGAACACAAGCAGGGGGAGTGGGAGAGGAAGAAGCAGGCTCCCAGAGGAGGAGCCTGATGTGGGACTAGTTTCGAGGACTCTGGGATCACGCCCTGGGCCAAAGGCAGACACTCAACGATTAAGCCACCCAGGCGCCCCTAGATTTCTTTAGTTTTTACCAAATGTCCCTTTTCGGTTTCTGAATCCCAGCCAGGACAGCACATGACATTAAGTAATCCTATCTTCTTAGGCTCAGTTTCTCAGACTTTGTTTTTGATGATCTTGACAGTTGTAAAGAGTACTAGTCTGGTGTTTTATAGAATGTCTCTCACTGGGATTCGTTAATGTTTTTCTCATGATTAGGCTGGGGTTAATGTGCTTTGGGGGAGGAAGATCACAGAGGTAAAGTACCATCACATCATATCAAAGGTTTATATAGTCAACATGATTTATGACTATGGTGTTGGCCTCCATCTCCTGGTTCAGGTAGTGTTTGTCAGGTTTCTTCCCCCTTTCCATAACTGGACTGTTTGGAAGGAAGTTGCAATGGGCAGCCCACACCTAAGGAGTGGGGAGTTACGCTCCACGTGCTTGAGGACTGAGTATGTGTATGAATTACTTATAATTCTTCTGTATGGGAGATTTGTCTGTTTTCTCATTTATAGATGTATTTATTTATTCAGTATTTATTTATAACCCTAGGGACACATGAATATTTATTCTATGATTAATCCAGTACTACTCAACATATTTTATTGTTCAAATTGTCCCACTTTGACCATTGGGAGTTCTTTCAGTAGACTCCTGTGTGCCTTTGACTCTCATAATTGTGAGTTTTTTAGTAATTTCTTACTCTCTGGCCCTTCAGATACTTGAGGCTCATCTTTTATAATTCCTGTCCCAGTGTGAGAATCAGTCACTCCTCCAAGGAGAGTGTTGTTACTAGAGAATGATACTAGAAACAAAGATGTGGGTGGTGAATGTGCTCATTGTTACCGGTGTGTCATTTTTACTCCCAAGCTGTTCGGCTGATGGAGCAGGGAAATATATATGTGTATACTAACCCGAGTGAATGTGTATTTCTACAAATATTTCTGCATGTACTCATACATATCTGTATTAAGTTAAACATGAGGTCATAGTGTTATCTCAAACTTTAAACATTACCACGGGATTATTCTAGCCTCCTCCCTTTGCTTATCAGTAACCTATCACTCCAACAGTGAGCCACCTGCTCCCCCAGTCAGCTGTTGATTTACATAACTGTTCAATTCCAGTGCGCATGTGTAGTACTCGGGAGTTTTTACTTGTGCCCGCATGGAAAACAACTTTATCAACTCTATCAACTATAGTATAGTGCTTCTTACAGCTTACTTTGCCTTTATACAGACTCCATTCATTTCCAAAGTTACTTAGGTCAATGCTGTTTCTCCTCACTACCTTCAGTGAGGTTGTTTCATACATTTCTGATACATTTAAATTACTTTGTCACATTCTCTCCATTCCATCCTGGAATCCCCTAAACTCCTAAATGATTTTTTAAGAATTTGCACACATTCAAGTTTGTTCTTTGTGCTGTAAAGTTCTATGGGTTTCAACAAATGCATAATGCCTTATTATTGTTGTACCATGTCATGCAAAATAGTCACCCCACTCTAAAATATCCCCTGCCTTTGTCCTTTCAACTCTCATTGCCCTGAACTCCTGGCAACTAGTGATCTTGTTACTATCTTTATAAATTTGTCTTTTCCAGAATGTGATAAAATTGGAATCATATAGTATATATAGTCTTTTCAGACTGACAAGATTCATCCATGACTTTCTTTGGCTTGATAGCTCACTTTTTAAAAATCACTAAATAATATTCCATTCTATGTATGTACTAAAATTATTTTATCCTTGCACCTATTGAAAGACATTTAATTACTTCCAACTTTTAGTGATTATGAATAAAAATAAACATCCCCATGCAGTTTTTGTTTGGACATAAGTTTTTGAGCAGTTGGGTGGTCGCTACATAAGAAAATGCCAAAATATCTTCCAAAGTGGCTGCAACATTCTGCTATCCCGCTAAGAATGAACTAATACTCCTGCTGCCCCATATCTGAGCCAGGAATTGGTGTTGCTGGTTTTTGTGGGGTTTTTTGGAGGGAAGCCATTCTAATAGGTCATTACTATTTAAATTATTAATTCCTTGTGACTATCAGTACTAATTTGTCATGTGTATGTTTTCTTTGGTTTTCTGTCTGTTCAGATGTTTGCCCACTTTTTAATTGGCTTTTTGCCTTTTTATTGCTATTTTAAGAGTTCTTTGTATATTACAGATGGAAGTTCTTATTCAGATGTGTTTTGCAAATATTTCTCAGCCTGTGGCTTGTCTTTCATTCTCTTAAGAGTATTTTTTTCACACAGCAAAATTTTAAAATTCTAATAAAGTTCAATTTACCATTTTTTTCTTTCAGGATTGTATTTTTGGTGTTGTATCCAAAAACTCATCACCCAATCCAAGGTTTCTTTTATTTTGGATTTTACATTTAGGTCTGTGATCCATTTTGAGTTAATTTTTATTATCCCAAAAGGTGTAAAGTCTGTGTCTAGGTTCATTTTTTTTTCCAGATGGACATCCAGTTGTTTCTGCACCATTGTTTGAAAACACTATTCTTTCTCTAATTGCCTTTGCTCCTTTGTCAAAGATCAGTTGACTCTATTAGTGTGGTTATATTTCTGGTTTCTTGATTCTGTTCCATTGATTTATGCATCTGCTTTTTTGCCAGTACACCACTGGTGTGATGACTGTAGTTTATAGTAAGTCTTAAAATTGGGTACTATTAAGTCCTCTCTGTTTTTCCTCTTTAGTACTGTGTTTGTTATTCTAAGTCTTTGGTCTTTCCCTATGAACATTAGAATCAGTTTGTCAGTACTGTCCAATAGCTTGGTGGGATTTGATTTCAATATCAGTTGCATTGATCAAAAAACAAGGATGGGAAGAATTATCTTTTTTTTCAAAGATTTATTTATTTATTTATTTATTTATTTATTGAGAGAGAGAGTGAGAGAAAGAGTACGTGCCACCAGGGGCGGGGCAGAGGGAAAGAACCCTCAAACAGACTCCCTGCTCAGCATGGAGCCCACAGCCTCCATCCCAGGACCCTGAGATCATGACCTGAGCCAAAATCAAAAGAGTTGGATGCTAACCAACTGAGCCATCCAGGGGCCTGGGAAGAACTGATGTCTTTACAGTATTGAGTCTTCTAATCAACGAGCCTGGAATATCTATCTATCTATCTATCATCTATCTATCTATCTATCTATCTATCTATCTATTTAGATTTTACATAATTTCTTTCATCAGAGTTTTGTAGTTTTCTGCATTTAGATACTTTATATATTTTATTGGATTTATACTTAAGTATTTCATTTTGGGGGTACTTTTGTAAATGCTATTGTTTTGATTTTAAGTTCCAGTTGCTTGCTACTGATATATAGTAAAGCAATTAATTTTTGTATATTAACCTTGTACCCTGTGACTTTGCTATATTTCCTTTTTAGTTTCAGAGGTTTTGTCTTTGGTTGGGTTTTTTGTTTTGTTTTGTTTTGTATGTTGACTCTTCGGGATTTTCAACATAAATAATTTTGCCATCTGTGAAGAAATAACAGTTTTGTTTCTGCCTTCCCAATTTGTATACCTTTTATTCCTACTTCTTCTCATGTTGCAATAGCTAGGACTTCCAGAATATTGTTAAATAAGAGTGGTGAGAGAGACACCTTTTAAGATCAGTTTTTGATCTTAAGAGGAAAGCTGCTACTTCCGCACCGTTTAGTATGACTTCAGCTTTGGAATTTTTGTAGATGTTCTTTATCAGATTAAGGAAATTCCCTTCTGTTCCTAGTTTGCTGAATTCTTATTATTAATCAGTGTTCAATTTCATCAAATGCTTTTTCTTCATCAATTGATATGATCATAGATTGCTTCTTCTTTAGCCTGTTGATGTTGGGGGTTACACTGATTGACTTTTTAATATTGGTCCAGCCTGCATAACTAAACTAAATCCCCCTTGGTCTTCATATATATTCTTTTAAAACATTGTTGGATTCAGTTTGCTAATATTTGTTGAAGATTTTTGCATCTATATTCCTTATTGGTCTAGAGTTTTCCTTTTTTATAATGGTTTTATCTAAGTTTGGTGTTAGGATAATGCTGGATTCATAGAACCATAATTTCACTGCATATAAAATTCTAGATTATGGGTCTTTTCTTTCAACGCTTTAAATATTTCACCCCACACTCTTTTTTTTGCATGGTTTCTGATGAGAAGTCCACTGTAATTTTAATTTGTATTCTTAGTCCTATATAGACTATAGATTAATTTTTTTTTCCTACCTCTTTCTAAATTTTCTCTTTGTCTTTGGTATTCTGTAGTTTGAATATGATATGTGTAGGTATAGGGTTGCGTGGGTCAGGGTAGAGGGATATCAAGGCAGTAATTTATCCCATTTTGTGCTCTCTAAGCTTCCTGGATATGTGTTTTGGTTTCTGTAATTAACTTTGGAAAGTTCTTAGCCATTATTATTTCAGATATTTCTTCTGCTCTTATCTTTTCTTCTCTACCAATTGTGTTTATGTAAAACATTTTGAAATCTCTTCGAGTTCTTAGATGTTCTGTTTAGGTTTTGTTTTTTGTTTTTTTTTTTTGTCTTTTATAAGCTCACTGATTCTTTTCTCAGCTGTATTGAGTCCACTGATGAGCCCATCAAAGGCATTCTTTATTTCTGTGTTTTTGATTTTTAGCATTTTCTTTTGATATTTCTTCTTTAGTGTTCCCATCTCTCTGTTTACATCCCCCATCTCTTCTCTTTTTTTCCATTAGACCCCTTAACCTACTAATCATAGTTAGTTAGAATTTCTTGTTTGATAATTCCAGTATCTGTGTCAGACCTTAGTCTGGTTCTGATGCTTGCTTTGTTTCTTTAGACCATGCTTTTTCTTGCATTTTAGCATTACTTATATTTTTGTGAAATCTGATCATGATATATCATGTAATAGGAAATGAGATTCATAGGTTTCTAGCTTGAGAAATCATGTTAATCTGGTAGAGTTGGGCAGTGCTTAATATTTGCTCTAGCTGTAGGTGCTAAAGCCTTCAAATGCCTCTTGTCTTTTTGTCTCCATGTTGACCTGGGCTTCTCTGAGTACTCCTCTTCAGAGAGAATCAGAGTCTTACAGCTCTTTCAGCTGTAATCCACTGTGTTTAAATGGGAGCCCTGTTGGTGTGATGGTAAGAAATGGAGGAGCAGATATGTTCCATAATCTTCTGATTAAATCTCAGTCTTTCAGTGGGCCTGTATTTCTTGGCTCTGACCTTCATAAGTGTTTCGTAGCTTCCCTTCAACTTATTTGATATGAAGTCTAGAGGGGACTGCAGTGAGGGAAATGTCCTTCCCCCAAGTGGGATAGGGTTCTGATAAAATCTGTGCCCCTGAAGAATAGACTTTTGTCCTGAAGAGCACTCTGGGTATATTTCATGATTACTCTTGTTCTTCCTTGTGCCAGAGCTCTAAGGTGATCTTTTTTGTTTCCTCACTATGAGAACCTGATGGGGTTCCTGGAGGTAAAACCCATGAAAGTGTGGAAGCTCCCTAAAGACTGAAGCCTCTAGGAGTTTCTCCCTCTCATGTAGTCTGTACCCAGCCTCCAGCAATTCATCAAATTTACCATGTTCGTGTTTCTATCAGTTTATGGCTCCAGTAGCTTCTGCTTTGTGTAAGCAGATCTTGGCTATGATTCTCTGGTTTTCCCCGTTTCTCAGATTTTGGGTAGTGGTTGGCCTGCAACCTCAGTTCTCTGATGAGTCCAAGAAAAGTCACTGATTTTCAGTTTGTTCAGCTTTTTGCTATTCTAAGGACAGGAGTGATAATGTCTAAGGTCTTTACTAATTAGAGCTGAAATCAGAAGAGCTTGTATTTTATTTGCATTTATATATTGTTAGTAACTTGTTTTACACCCAGTATATAACATTAGACATTTGAGAGGTAGAGGCTGTGTAGAGATAAGGAAGTTAATGCACAATGATATTAAATGACTTGTACAAAGTGATATGTACATTTGATAGAAAGTATTTAATCTATTTACATTTAATTACATGTTAATATAGTAATTATTATTTTTCTTAATTTATAATTTAAGAGCTTCATTTTAGAAACAAGGTTGCTATTTTTTATTTCTGCCTCAAAATTTGCATATTATGCAAAGTATATGCTGTTCTTTGTGTGTTAAATTGAGTAATGCTTTCCAGGTGTTCATTTTGTACAAGGATGCTGTTGTTATTTTTGAAGATGATCATGTTTTGGTATTTTAATCTTAATAAAGCACAATATTTAAAGTGTTCAAAAATGTTAAAGAAATACATGAAGAAAAATCCAGTGTTTTGAAAGAATAATCTTTTTTTTTTTTTTAGATAGAGAGCATCAGTGAGGGGATGGGGGAGAGGAAGTGAGAGAATCTTAAGCAGGCTCCACACCCAGTGCGAAACCCAGTGTGGAACTCTATCTCGGGACCCTAAGATCACGACCTGAGCCCAAATCAAGAGTCAGATACTTAAGCAACTGAGCCACCCTAGCGCTCCTGAAGAATAATCATTTAAATGATCACAAAACTAGATTAAAATTATGATAGTAGGAAGGGAAATGCTGAGATCAGTGCTCTAGTTGTTGGCATATTTGTAAAAACAAAACTTGAAGGAAAAAAGAAATGAGTGTTTAAAGACTTTTTTCAAAGCAGTACCAGTTTTAGGATGTGTAAAACCTTATTACCTAAGAAAATAAAGTAAAATATCAATTTTTTAAAAAGATTTCATTTATTTATTTGAGAGAGAGAGAGTGCACACACAGGCAGGGGGAGTAGCAGAGGGAGAGAGAGAAGCAGTTTCTCCACTGAGCAGGGAGTCCATTGCGGGGCTCGATCCCAGGACCCTGGGATCATGACCTGAGCTGAAGGCAGACACTTAACTGACTGAGCCACCTAGGCCCCCCTTAAATTTCTGATTTTAAACAAACATATCAAATATCCATTATTCTGTGTGTACTCCATAAGTACTTTTCAAGAATAAGAACAAAATGGGAATTAATAATACATAACGGTCTTGACTTAGCAAGACTGAGCAAGTAAATCTACCCAAAAATCCTCCCTACCCTCATTGAACTCTTACTGTGTGCTAGGTACTATGCCACGCGTTTTCCATACAGCCTCTCAATCCTTGCAACAGCCAAGCATTTATAAAATCTGAAACTTAAAGAATTTAGTTGGCATTTCCAAAGTGTATTCTAGGCCCTTTTCTGTCTCACTGTAGGCATTCTCCTTGGGAGAATAAACTCATGTCTAGGACCTCAATTAGTATGTATTGTTAATTCCCAAGTACGTCTCCCTCTACCTCTTCCTTTCTCCCTCACACTCTCCTTCTCTCTCTCCTTTTCTATACCCCTGTGATGCTCCTGCTTGCTAGATGTGTTTACTTGTTCCATAGGTACATTGAATTTCAGTAGGTCCAAAGAGCACAGTACTCCAGCCCATACTTTTTGCCATGTGTTCTTTCTTGCAATGAATGGAGATATCATCCGTCTGATTACTCAATCTTGGGCAGATGCCATTTTTGACTTACTGTTTCCTCTCATCCATCACCTTTAACTGATCACCAGTTCCTATTGATTCTGTTTCCTAAACATGTTATAAATCTGGCCACTTATCTTGTGTTCTTACTGTCACCACCAAAGTTTAAGCCACCATTGATTCTTGCCCTGATTGCCGCAGCGACCTCTAATGTGTCTTCTCTTCTGGTGCCACACCTGTCCACTGCACTCTACTCACTGCAGCCACACTGAGTTTCCTAATAGGACAGTGGCTCCTCTTGGGGTAAATTCAGAAGTCTTTACCATGATTTGTATGGTTTTTCATGACATTGACTCCTGTATCTAACTCTCTGGCTTGTCCTTCTTCCCACCCAGCATGTAGCCTTTTCTCCCAGCTTTGTTGATGCATAGTTGACACTTTAAGATTGTATATATTGAAGGCGTACAATTTGATAATTTGATAGACATATGTATTGTGCAATATTCAGTACAATAAAGCTACTTAACATACTCATCACCTCACATAATTACTCTTTTTTAATGGTAAAAACACTTAATAGCTACCCTTTTAGGAAATTTCAGGTATACAATACAATATTGTTAACTGTAGTCACATTGTTATACATTAGATCTCCAGAACTTACTCATCTTGCATAACTAAAATTTTGTACCCCTTTACCAACATCTTCCAATTCCCCCTTCTCCCAGCCTCTGGTAACTATTATTCTACTCTAGTATGTATTCTTTGACCGAGTTTACTGATTTTTCTTTTCAATTCCCGAACTGTATTATTTTTGTCTCCCAGCTTTGTGGTTGGCATTTCCTCTACCTGGAATATTGTCCCCCTTTACAGATCTTTCCCATTAACCTCCATCTTTCACTGTATCTCAGCTGAAATGTCACTTATTCTGGGATGCCTTCCCTATATACTTAACATCTGGATTAGTTTCTTTTCTACATGGTCCCACATCATCCGGTGTGTCCTAGAAATGCCCTTATTATATGCTTTTTGGCTGTTCATTTGCTATATATTCCATCATAATTACAAAATTCTTAAGGGCTTGCCTATGTTCTTAGCACAAAACAGTGTTGGAACATAGTAGGATCTGAGTAAAAATTTGGTGAAAGAATGGATGAAAGTTCTATACTAATAAATGACAAATCCATGTTAAAACCTCAAGTTTTCTTTGTTCTGAGACTGCTCTAAGCAACTGCACTCTCCTACCTCCATCTCAAAAATTAATGGAATATAGAGCATAAGATCGGAATACTTTAAAAATAAAGCAGAGGAGAGGCCAGCTATGCTCAATACAAACTCAGGCAATGCATGCAATTCAGATAGAAAAATTGAAAAACCTCCATCCTTTGGTGGTAAAGGTTAAAATTTATTGTAGTAGGGGAGGTGGGTAGGGGGATGGGGTAAATGGGTGATGGACATTAAGGAGGGCACTTGTAATGAGCACCGAATGTTATATGCAAGTGATGAATCACTAAATTCTACCTCTGAAACTAATACTACACTATATGTTAATTGACTCAAATTTAAATCAAATTTTGAGAGAAAAAAAGAAAGTTTATTTCATAGTATATCAGATCTCACAAGATTTGGCTAATCGGTAGGCCAACCCAGTATAAATCAAGGTTTAATTATGTACCATTTCAAAAGAAAAGCAGGAAAATTGAAGATTGAAGTTGAAAAAAAATATTGTAATAAAAAATCAGATTGCTTTGTTAATGCAGAACCACACTAGAAACGAGTATTTTGTCTCCTTAAAATAAAAACAAAAAAACCTGTAATACTTTTGCTTAACATTAAGACATTAGTCTAGAAATATTCCAAACTAACTCTTTACAATTGCTTATTTAAAAGTATGGTAGCCTGAATTTAAGACTTCCACGAGTCTTGGATGTGGTAAAAACAGGCTTTCAAAATATAGTTTCCATCATTCAAGTAAGGACTATAATTGAATGGTTCAGCTTACCTGACAGCCATTAAATATTAATCAAAGGAAGCATATTCCACCATGACTATGTATGTATTACATCTGTTACAAATTTCCATAGTAGATTTGGAAATAGTGGATTGATTTCTATTGTCTTTTCTTCCTCCCTCCCTCTTCCTTTCTCCTTCTCCTTCCTTCCTCCCTTCCTGCCTCCCATCTTTTCCTTTTTTCCATTCCTTTTTCCTTTCCTTTCCTTTCCTTTCCTTTCCTTTCCTTTCCTTTCCTTTCCTTTCCTTTCCTTTCCTTTCTCCTTTCCTTTCCTTTCCTTTCCTTCCCCCTCCTCCCCCCAGCCACCTCCCATCTCCTCTCCTCCCCTCTCCTCTCCTCTCCTCTCCTCTCCTCTCCTCACCTCTCCCCTTCCTTCCTTCCTTCCTTCCTTCCTGTCTCTCTCCTATACCGAGACATGGTTTGTGTCCAATTCCCCAAACTGGTGATATATTTTTTGTCAAAGTAAGGAGATACACAGTAGAGGTAACTATACTACGTCCAGTCTGGAATATACATCAGGTTACATGGGGCCAAAGTTAAAAATAGTCATTTGAGACATGACACTAAACTAGCCCATCCAAAAGCAGAAATACAAAATTAGACAATTGATGAGCCTGGTGGATTCAACTTCATTTTGCAGCGGGTTGCTGTGGCCTTTGAATGGCTGAGCTACACTGAGGTAGGCCAGTCCAGGGGACCTCTGGGAGTGAGGATCTCATTCAGTGCATGATCCAGATTAGGTTTGTTGTGACCTCCAATGCTAAGTCTGCTCGGTGAGCTGTTGGCAAGAATTAACTGGAAGATTGCTTTAATACACCTATTAAGTTAAGAAGTATAATTATATGCAGTTTAAAAACTCTCAAGGGTCTTTATGTTTATATTTTGCAAATAAGGATTTTTGAAAATGTTACAGCCTTTAAATCCCTATCTGAAAAAGCAGGTCATTCAGTGATTAGGCCTATTGTGTCCTTTATGATTTTAGTATGTGGAGGAATCTTATAGGTCACTAAAAGTCCTGGTTTCTTGACTGCTCCACCCCTCCATGCCTTCTATGAGATTCAGATCCTCTGGTAGGGCTCAGAATTTGCATTTTTTTGGTAAGATTTTTTTTAATAATAATTTTTTATTATATTATGTTAGTCACCATACAGTACATCCCTAGTTTTTGATGTAAAAGTTCCACGATTCATTTTAACCGAACTTCACGTGGTCTGTGGGCCATCTTTGAGGGGGAAAAAAAAGCTCCAAATAGATCTTGAAGATCCAATCCTATTAAATCTTATCACCTTTTTCTCAAAGACAAGTTCTACTTTCTTCAGTATGGTGGTGTTGGTAGGACCACACAATAAGAGTTTTGTGATCCTCAGTTCCTTTCTCTTTAGTCCTCCAGCTGCCTCGTTGTTAATGGAGAGGAACATTCCACCACTTAAGTCATTTGGCAACTTCCCTGAGAGAACTGGTAAACCAACTTCTTGCACAGAAAGAAGGATGCTTTCCTTTTCCTTCTTGTCCATTCATTCCCTTAAATTCTCTGCTTCTTAATCTTGTAGAGATGTTTTACTTTCATCTATTATTGTGTTTCTGCCATCTCTGCTTGTCCACATTTACCTGCCGTAGAAAGGTGCAAAAGTTTCTAAAACTCCTCGTGCTCCCAAATAAAAAGATCTCTGGTCGCCCTAACTCCCGTACACCAAACTGTATCTCGTATTGCACTTACTGTGTGGCATGCTCACACTTACGTCTACACCTCTTATTTCTTTTTGTTAGACTCCCCCATTTGATTGTCATTCACTTTTATATCCCACAATAAGTAAAATGTGTTTTTCTTTAAAAAGCATTCATTTGTTTAAATAGTAAAGGAATGAACACAGTTTGTTAGATTGTAATAACAATTTTTAAAGTCTAAATGTTAGCATTCATTTGATCAATATACACTTATGAAACATCTATTTATTCTGTAACCTGCTAGTTTCTGTGTATCAACACAAAATGTCCAAATAATTGTCTCTGTCTTAGGTTTTATTTGGTTGGGTGGGTATCTTTTTGGCATGTTTAAATTGTTATTTGAATGTTTTCCCTAGAAATAAATGATCCCAGACATATTTAAAACCATATAGACTTATTTCATCAGGGGGTATACATCTGAAGTCTATGTACTACAGAGAGATATTAAATTATTTTTCTTTTTAACACCTTGAATTATTCTTTCTTTTTAAGTAAATGTGGATACATACACAAATAAACCTGTATAAGTATATGGGCAAAGTTTTTAAAATTAAAAGATAAAACAATATACAAAGTTGAAATGATTTGCTTCTCTTCTGTCTGTTCCTACCATTTCAGATGATGGAAAATTGTCCTTTGAAGAATTCAAAGCATATTTTGCAGATGGTGTTCTGAGTGGAGAAGAATTACATGAGCTCTTCCATACCATTGATACACATAATACCAAGTAAGGAACTTTTTTGTCATTGGATTCTGTAAATGATATAGCGAAGGTGTGAACAGGCACATACGAATGAAGGAGAGAATGAGGAAACATGCAGAGGGCACGTTTTGTAATGTTTTAATTCTGTATGGTTAATCTTCAGATACCCCCTCTTTAGTAATTGAAATACTCCAAAAAACTGAGTATTTGAATTGCGAAACAGTGATCTGTAGGGAGCCCTCTTACGGTACTTTAGAGTATGCAGAATGTAAAACAAAATCAAAGATTATAAAGAATTCTAATTCTATCATTAATAAAAAAATAGAATTTTACCTTGCTTCTTAGTTTTCAAATCTCCGTTTGCTCCATCTAAAAATTGTCCTTAGACCGTTCTTATATTAGTGCCATGAAATGCAGAGCTGCAGTGATTATCTGAACAATTCGGAGGTGCTTAACTCCAAATCACTGTTACCTGAGACATGCAGGTAATTCAGGACACAGAATTTTTTTCTGAATAATCGATGAGTACAGTGATCTATCTGTTTTATTTATTTTACATATGTAGGTCTTTCCTTTGCATTAGTATAGCATTGATAAAATCTCTATAGTCTTACCACACTTAAAAATATAAAATGATGAACAATTTAGGATAGAGAACAACAGAAATGTGCTGTTCGATTTGGGTAATTGAACCAAATCACAGTATCTGTGACAGTCGTGATTATGGAATTCTAATGTGGAAAATGCGTCATTTCAGTCATGCCCTGAGACCCATCAGAGTGTCTGCTACTTGAACAATCACTGTCTTGCTTTAGGCAAAGTGTGGACATGGTTCCAGGCAGTGAGCCAGCTTGCCAAGAAAACGTTCTTGGCCTACATCTAAGCACAGACTTTTTTTGCGGCAAACTTGTAAGGAAAATTAAAAGATTAAATTCACTTTCCTCAAGCAGCTGTGAATTTGTTAAATAATCAGTTTGTAAGTTTCTTGACTTCTGTTGGAATTTCAAATTCCCTATGAAACCGCTTAAGTTTTTTGTTGTCAGAAATAGTGTTAGCTGATAACTGTGTCAGAAGTTCCATTCTGTTCAACAAATCTAAGTCCCTCCTGGGTATCGGTGGTACAACATGGAGCCAGCTTATAATTTATGGAACAATAGACCCACTAACTGATCACTTCAATATAATATCCTAGATACTGTGACTGAAGTATGTGGAGAACACCTTGGGATAGCCAGGAGCTGAGTCTTTACGGGAGACAGAAACTGGTTAGGGAAAGAAGGAGATGAGGGGATATATATTCCAACTAGAGGAAAAATGCATAAATAAAGACCTTCAAGTATAAGCTGGAAGGGAGTGGCAAGTATTTTCGTGTTACCAAAGTGTCAGTTGTAAGGCTGAGAGCAGGAGGAGAAAAATCTGGAAAGGGAAGAATGGGCCAGACAAGAAGGAATTGGCACTCTGAGATGCAAAAGTGCTTCAGATTTAGACTGCAGGCCGGGAGATGCTAATAAGGCTCTTAAGCCAGGGAGAAACATCTTTGTGGGTCATTGTGGCTCCGCTGAAGGACAGAGCTAATGGGGCAAAGGTGGAGAAAGACCACAGATGGCAGCTGAATTCTTAAATGACTGCTAGGGAATAATGTTTATGCATGGAAGAAAGGAAGCCATGTGAACCGTTCTGAGAAATGATATCCAAGTGAGAAAAAGAGCAGAGGCTCCCGTTGTGGCTCAGATGTTGGAAGTTGAGATGCTAATACTTCATTATGTATTCTGATTATTTCTTCTTCATTGCGGTTATTATTAGAGTTTTAACAATATCCAGGTTTGAAACAATTATTGAGACTCATAGTTGCAAAATTAGGTGTCACAGAGATTTTTCAAAACACATTTACTCCTCTTAGAGAAAAATGAAGTCTTCAATAGACCTCGTTGGCCTGATTTTGCTATTTTATTGATACATTTATTAGTTAAAATTACTTGGCATAGATTAAGATTACTTTAAGTGCTAAAGAAATATATGCAATGATTTATACAGCGAGTCCAAAGGAGTGATTATTTCTACAAGTTACTCTCACATATGCATTAGTAAAAGCACTTAAGTGTTTTCTGGTAACTGTTTTCTGATAATGGTGTTCAACCTAATTTAGAGCTAAAATATAGTAGAGACTTCCGAATTGTATTAATGAAATTCCTTTTTTAAAAAAGAAAGTATGCCAGTGTCAGGCTTTGATCTTTTAGGGAGATTAATTCAAACATTGACAGAAATTTCAGAGCTATACTTCAAGCAAGTGATAACTTTGGTCTTTGCGTGATCCAAGTTTTAATTATTTTAGTGATTGTACTATATATGCCATATATTTTTCCCCTTCCACATAACTTCTAAGAAAATACTTTCTCATATGCTGAGCATTGCCAACCATTCAGATTTTATCAAGGATACATCCTGGCCTGAAGGAGCCAATTCACACATAGGCTGGATCACGTCATGCGGACTCATTGTCTCATGTCTATGGTGACCCATGAGATCAGATACCAGAATGTCTGCTGCTGAGGCCCCTAGGGATGCCTGGTTCCTGCCGCTCCTGATATCTAGTGGTTTCTTCCTCTTGAAGTCCATTAAATCACTCTCCACTTAATGCACTGCATTTTCTTGAGCTTGCTTGAGTAAGATTCCAATCCATGCAAAAGCGTATTCTAAGTATTATCTCAGCTCATTCCTGCCATCTATGCAAATCCGTCTTTTTGCTATAAATATTATATTTTCTGTGTTTGAAAAGTGACATATCCACTCTGAAAATATTTAGAAAGAAAGAAGAAAATATTGAGAACCTATCTTGCTAGCTAAATTCTCCCCTTTTTTCTCATGAAGAATATTCTTGAAATATTATGTTCAATCATGGAAAGCAAATATTATTTAGAAATGTAAATAATTAAGATATTTTACATACCAAAATTAAGTAAATTATTCCTTATAAAAGGACATAAAAAAAACCCATGAGGTAAACCTACAGCTTTTCAGAGACCATGTTTTTATTGCTAGCTTTTAAGTGAACCAACTATAAACAAGGAGCCGTGTAATGATTAAAACAAAGTTTTAACAAGTTAAAAATATATTTATTGCCCTCTCTACACACACTTAAGTACCAGTTTTAATTTCCAAATCCAACTCTCCTGGTTTTTTCCCTTTCCTTTCATTCATTCATTTCTTTGTTCTTGTATTTAAAAAAAAAATCAATATGTTCATTTAAGAAATTGTGTTTAGGGGGTTCCCCTGCACATATAGTATGCCCTGGAGCCAGCTGGACCTTTTCAGTCAGATTGCCTCTACTGGATGCAAGTAAACTATAACCAACAAATACAACAACAGACCCGAAGACACGCAGCTTCAAAAGAACTTACGCATTTGAGACCTGCAAAGATTTCTATACATGAATATTACCAAGATAGAAGGTATTTATAGGTCTGAATCGTAAAGCCAATTTTTTTGTGTGTATTTCAAGATGAAACCATCAACCACATGTCCCTCCGTGTTAAGGGAGGTGTCTAGGGAGTTGTGGTCACCTTTTCAGGAAGCATAACTCAAAATTTGGTATAATCTCCTAGTGAGAATTCCGTGAATTATCCTAATTTTTTAATTTTTTTTATTATATTATGTTAGTCACCATACAGTACATCCCTGGTTTCTGATGTAAAGTTCGATAATTCATTAGTTGCGTATAACACCCAGTGCACCGTGCAATACGTGCCCTCCTTACCACCCATCACCAGCCTATCCCATTCCCCCAGCGCCCTCCCCTCCGAAGCCCTCAGTTTGTTCCTCAGAGTCCATAGTCTCTCATGGTTCATTCCCCCTTCTGAGTCCCCCCCTTCTTTATCCCTTTCTTCCCCTACGATCTTCCTAGTTCTTATGTTCCATAGATGAGAGAAATCATATGATAATTGTCTTTCTCTGCTTGACTTATTTCACTTAGCATTATCTCCTCCAGTGCCGTCCATGTTGCAGCAAATGTTGAGAATTCGTTCTTTCTGATAGCTGAGTAATATTCCATTGTATATATGGACCACAGCTTCTTAATCCAGTCATCTGTTGAAGGGCATCTCGGCTCCTTCCATGATTTGGCTATTGTGGACAATGCAGCTATGAACATTGGGGTGCATATGGCCCTTCTCTTTACTACGTCTGTATCTTTGGGGTAAACACCCAGTAGTGCAATGGCTGGGTCATAGGGTAGTTCAATTTTTAACTTTTTAAGGGACCTCCACACTGTTTTCCAGAGTGGCTGTACCAACTTGCATTCCCACCAACAATGTAGGAGGGATCCCCTTTCTCCACATCCTCTCCAACAATTGTTGTTTCTTGCCTTGTCTATCTTTGCCATTCTAACTGGCGTAAGGTGGTATCTCAGTGTGGTTTTGANCAGTACTAGAAGTCCTTGCAACAGCAATCAGGCAACAAAAAGGGATAAAAGGTATCCAGATCGGCAAAGAAGTCGTCAAACTGTCTCTCTTCGCAGATGACATGATACTCTATATGGAAAACCCAAAAGAATCCACTCCCAAACTATTAGAAGTTATAGAACAATTCAGTAAGGTGGCAGGATACAAAATCAATGCCCAGAAATCAGTTGCATTTCTATACACGAATAACGAGACTGAAGAAAGAGAAATTAGGGAATCCATCCCATTTACAATAACACCAAAAACCATGCGTTACCTTGGAATTAACTTAACCAGAGACGTAAAGGACCTATATGCTAGAAACTATAGATCACTTTTGAAAGATATTGAGGAAGACATAAAAAGATGGAAAAATATTCCATGCTCATGGATTGGAAGAATTAACATAGTTAAAATGTCCATACTACCCAGAGCAATCTACACTTTCAATGCTATCCCGATCAAAATACCGAGGACATTTTTCAAAGAACTGGAACAAATAGTCCTTAAATTTGTATGGAACCAGAAAAGGCCCCGAATCTCCAAGGAACTGTTGAAAAGGAAAAACAAAGCTGGGGGCATCACAATGCCGGATTTCGAGCTGTACTACAAAGCTGTGATCACAAAGACAGCATGGTACTGGCACAAAAACAGACACATCGACCAATGGAACAGAATAGAGAACCCAGAAATGGACCCTCGGCTCTTTGGGCAACTAATCTTTGATAAAGCAGGAAAAAACATCCGGTGGAAAAAAGACAGTCTCTTCAATAAATGGTGCTGGGAAAATTGGACAGCTACATGCAAAAGAATGAAACTTGACCACTCTCTCACACCATACACAAAGATAAACTCCAAATGGATGAAAGACCTCGATGTTGAGACAGGAATCCATCAAAATCCTAGAGGAGAACATAGGCAGCAACCTCTACGACATTGGCCAGAGCAACCTTTTTCATGACACATCTCCAAAGGCGAGAGAAACAAAAGATAAAATGAACATCCTAATTTTTTATTAGAATTTTAAGATAATGAATATTTTGCCAGAAATTATATTCGGGCCTGATATACATGGCCTGAAGATTTCATACAGAGCAGGGACTAGAAATGAAAACAGCCTGAATGAGAGTAGGAGAAATCTGAAGGCATCAGAAGTCTAAATTTCCATCACCTTTATCCAAAAATTACTTGTAAAATTGGTAGATCTTTTCTATTACGTTTGGACATTCAGAATTTTTCATGAGTTTTTTTCTTGAATAGTGTAATTGGTTGAGTGTGGAACAAAAAGCCAGCTTGTTCCAGTGGATGATACTTGGGATATATAGCATAGCAAAGAAAATGAAGGTCAAAATGTAAGTTTTTGTCAACAGGGCAAAATATTGTTGAAATCTTTAACTTTCTCAAACTTTAAGGGAAGTGCGCACAACCTTATATTCCACAACGTTCTGCAAATGCCATGTCCACCTTACTAAGCCTTTCATGATTTCACAGACTTTTGTCAATCCTCATTTTAACTGTCTACTGTCTGGGTTAAATATGCCTAATCCTTTTTCTTCTTAAAAAAAAAAAGAATTATTTATTTCTCAGTCATTTTAATTAGCCTTGTTACATCTTTTCCAGCTCCATTAAAGGGTTTTGGACACACATTTTTCTCAAATTTGTATAAGTTACTGTCTAAAAAAGAATACACAAAGCCTTAACCTTTAAGTCTGGCAAAGTTTAGCACAAACTAAATCTACAGCTTTGATAGCTTAAATTGAAACCACAACAGCAAAGAGCAGGAATAGATAGAAGGAAGATCATTAGGTCAAGAGGAAACTTCCATGGTTCATCAAAAGTGCTCTTACTCATCAGAAAGCCAGCTTGTCTACATTTTTCAGTCAGAGGAACACATGAATAAATTAACATAATTCCTTGTGGTGTTAACCATAGCACAGGCGGGGGAAAGATCCCCTAGAGACCAAAAATGATTCTTCCAGTATACTGCACTTTGGAGTTGCAGATTGTTAAGATAGACCAAATGGTAGAGCAGATGGGAGTGTTGCTCTTAGGTCAGGGAGTGAACACACAGAAAAGCTTCCCAGGGCCTGCAGATGGGGGTGGGGGGAGGGTTTAACTAGAGATGGGCAACTGTTGTCTTCAGGTCGAGTATTCCTCATTCTAGGCTAAAATAATTTTTTCAGTGCTGATTACTGGGATTTCACCCAATACTTGTTAAATCACTGAAGCACACCAAAGTGACAGAAATATCACCACCTACTAAAAGCGCATAGTCCATCTTGAGCTAGCTCTAAAAGCTTAAAATCTCTTTCCCAAACTGAAAATTTCTCTCTCAACTTCCACTTATTTTTCTTAGTTCTGTTCCTTAGGGAAATGCAGAAGACAAATATTTTATGACAAGTCTTTCTAATATTTGAAGACAGTTTTACGCACCAGTGAGGAGATAAAATCCCATAATAATTGGAGAGTAATGATATCAAAGCGTTTATTCCAGATGGCAGAATTTGGTTCCTTCTGAGACAGAAGGTTGTTCATCTTTTATTTGTGCACGACAGTGAAATGCTAAAGCTCGATGAGTTGGTTGATGCAGCCACTTTCTCCCTTGAGTTATTCATCACATGCTTAAGTAGACACATTCTGTGGGCAGTAAGAAAAGAAGGCAGTACCAGTACCCAAGGGATAAGCAGTAGGTTGGTCTGAAGAGTATGTGGCACAGTTTGCACTGCATTATGACTGGAAAATTCACTGCAATTCCATAGTGGGCAAGAGAGAGCTTCCTGTTAACATAACCAATTCCATCTTCAACTGGAACTGAAGACTCTGAAAGCAGCACCAAGACCTAAGTGCCTGGAGAACAGGACAGGTCACCGTCCCAGTTGCGAGGCGAAGCAAACATGCCATGACTGAGAGGTGCACAGGGAAGAAATTGGAAAAGAGTAAAAGGTGGTAGAGCTGAATGTCAAGATGTCAAGAAAATAAAGTGAAAATCAGATTCCAGACTATAACAGGGTAAACTGGAGTGGACAGACTGGGTGCCCAGAGTTGAGGTTCAGCAATATAGATTGGCCAAAGGAGCTCCGGCTGAAGAGTGCTGCAAGTATTCCAGCAAGGCCCAGACTGGCCATGAGCAAATTAGCAGAGAACACAGAGCATTTCTTTCAGCTCCGCGATCAAGACTTGCCTGTAGCACAATGAGATACCACATCACACCGCTCAGAATGGCTAAAATTAACAAGTCAGGACACAACAGGTGTTGGTGAGGATGCAGAGAAAGGGGAACTCTCTTGCATTTTTGTGGGAATGTAAACTGGTGCAGCCACTCTGGAAAACAGTATGGAGGTTCCTCAAAAAGTTAAAAATAGAGCTACCCTATGACCCAGCAATTGCACTAGTAGGTATTTATCCAAAGGATACAAACATAGTGATTTGAAGGGGCACATGCACCCCAATGTTTACAGCAGCAGTGTCCACAATAGCCAAAATATGGAAAGAGCCCAGATGTCCATTGACTGATGAATGGATAAAGAAGATGTGATATATATATATATAAAATAGAATATTACTCAGCCATCAGAATAATGAAATCTTGCCATTTGCAACAATGTGGATGGAACTAGAGGGCATTATGCTAAGTGAAATAAGTCAATCAGAGAAAGAAATACCGTATGATTTCACTCAGGTGGAATTTAAGAAACAAAACAGATAAACATGGGGAAGGGAAGGAAAATAAAAGATAAAAACAGAGAGGGAGACAAACCATAAGAGACTGTTAACTATAGGAAACAAACTGAGGGTTGTTGGAGGGGGGGGTAGGTGGGGGGTGGGGAGCTGGGCAACAGACATTAAGGAGGGCACTTGATGTAATGGGAAATGGGTGTTATATGCAACTGATGGATCATTAAATTCTACCCCTGAAACTAGTAATACACTATTTGTTAACTGATTGAATTTAAATCTAAAAAGTTTTTAGAAAGACTTAGCTGTAGGAACCAGGTTGTGAGCTGACCTCTGCAGGCATTAAGTAACCTCCTTGTCATAAACAGAGAAAGGCCGGCAGATGCATGTCTTTTGCCAGAGAGAGGAGGAATTATCTATCAGCTCTGGCCAATGATTTTAGTTAGAATGCTTATATGCCAAATGAGGCACAGAATCAAAGGAGCTGCGATACTAAGGAGGGAGGGAATAGCATTCTTTATAGATTCCTCAACTTCTCCTAAGCTTTACTTGGCAGAAATTACAGTAGGGCAGAAGATAATATAGTAGGCACGACTTGACTCATTGTGAGTGACAGAAACATAAATTAAGCTGACCTAAAAAATAATGTATCTGTACAGTCCAGAGGTAGGCTTCATGTGTGCTGGAGCGAAGTACTCAAACAGCGGTGCTAGGAAGTGATGGCTGTCTGCCATCCTCTCTCACCTCTTCTTTTCTCTGTGTTGGCTATTCTCTTAGGCAGATTCTCTTGCTGAGATGTCAGGATGGTTACTAGAACTCTGGGTTCGTACTGCCACCAGCTTGGCAAACTCCCAGAGATTGCTTTCCTTTCCCAATACTCCCAGCAAAATTCTGATCTTGAATTCTGTTAACCTGGCTTGGGTTCCATTCACATCCCTGAAAAACCGGCGCTCAGGAAAATATAATGTGAGAGAGAACCAGGATGATCTTTTAAGAATAAAGAGGATTAGATGCTGGGCAGGCAAAACTTGTAGATCACCGGCCTGCTCAGTCTCAAAGACTTCCTTTTACCCTCTCATATCTTAGAGGATTACAATCCACTTCCCTAAAAGGACAAGAGGCTTGGTGGAGTTTGAACTCTGGACAGTTTCTACTGAGTGTGGGGTCATTCAGGAAAATCTGGAGCTCTCTGTAATGGAAAAGATTGAAGCCAGGGAGAAATCTTTGTTTTAACAGGCATCCTGGTTGCCCTGAGCCGTCCAGGGTTCTAGTTCCCTACACCTACCCTCTTTCTGACCATCTGATTGTGTCACTTCCCAGTGTTCCTGTGTTCCCGCACTCTAACTACCAGAACACGTCTGCAGTGCCATGTCTTTGCTCCTTGTGGTCCTGCCAATGCTCTGTATCTTCAGGGACTGACAAAACTTACTCAAACTTAGTGCATAACACCTGTTCTTTATTCCCTTAGTCCTTCTCCATAGTTGCCTACCTAGTTTGGATACTCTGGGCGGTTCTCACATATTGTGTTATCCTTCTGTCTTAAGAATTTAAAAACTAGCACTGTGTACATGACTAAGAGAAACACCATTTGATTATATTCTATACAGGTGCACTTTTTGCCGCATTTTTAGAGACTGAAAACAGAAGTCTTACAATCTTACTAGACCTCACTTTAATCCATAACCAGGTCTCCAGCTATTGATTCCTTTTGGCCATTAGCACTAATCTGGAGCCATCAAATTTACTTATTATTCAGCTATTTTTCAGATGTGTCTTTCACTTCAATCATCTCTGAATTGCATTTACTTTCTTTGAGCATTTCTAGCTCATAAAGAAATGGAGAGAAAACGACAGACTGTTTCCTGAGAGTTCCTTTTAAAATTCTTCACTTTCCCGTGAAGGCTTTTCCTTGACACCATTACCACTTCTTCCTAAATCAGGCCACTCTACAATTTGCAGTGTTGATTGAGCTGAGGAGTCTTTCCTGGAGGAAAAGTGAGGACTCGACAAATCTACTTTATAATTAAGAAGATTAGCATAGTTTGGGGGATTTATAAAGGAGAGAATTTTAAGGAGATTTTTTTCAGATGATGTGGAAGTGGATTCTCTTTAGTTACAATTTCTGAAAAAAATTGGTCTCAATTTTCTCTGATAGTAGATGAGCCAAATTTGTGTAGAGGTAGTTCCTATATAATTTCTAAAAAAGTATTGAGGAAATGTTTAATTTTTAATTGAATAGAAAAGTACATTTATTGAATGACCATGCGCCAGGCATTTACCTGCATCATCTTAATCTTCACAGAAACCAAAGAAAGGTATTATTCACAACCCTCAGTTAAGAAATCTGATACAGAAAGTTCAGCGACTCGCCCAAGGTTTCACAGATATGATATGTAAGGGCCCAGGATTATCTCAGGGCTACCTAAAAACTGAAGCCAAGGTCATTGTCAGACCACTTCAGTAAATTTTCAGATTTTTGGCTATTTTTTTGGTCTCTCAGAATCAAAATATTCCATAGCCAGTTTTAAAAATCACTTTCAGGTATTTTCTTTTTGATGAAAAGGTGGTTCATTGTCTCCAGCAATAGAATATATTTGGATGTACAGTATAGAGGTAATTGCCTTAATTGCTGCCTTAATCTCTTCCCTTTTTATCATCATTATGTAGGATTTTTACCGTGTGGGAGTCACCACAATGTAGAGATGTTATTCTTTTTCTCTGTGGACATTATTTCCATTCTTTGCACACGTCCCCGCCCTCCATCCTACCTTTCTATCTGGGATTCATCTCCTACTTTTGGACTTCGTTCCCGCCGCCCTCCATTCGTCACTGTGCCTTTGCCTCATTTTCTCCATTGTTCTTCAGAGCACTCACAGAGTTTTACTGTTTGCTTTAATCATTTGTGTTAAAGGCTTTTGCTTTCAAGCTGTTTCAGATCATCTTATATTTTTAACCTTATCTAGAGAATTCTTTTCTGGTTGCCCTCTCTTCCTCCCAATAAAGAACGTGAGTTCTCTCTTAATTTTTACTGAACTCACTTCCCATCAGCCATACTACAATTGCTGGTGGTAAAGTAAAAGTGATTGCTGCTCTAAACAAAAATTGTCTACTGAGGAATCTAGGTGAATTATTTATTCACATAAATGCAGTCTTCTTTCTTACCTTGCCAATATCCACCAAATGGATGAAATCAAGTCAGAAAAATGTTAACCCCAATAATTTTCAAATACATGATGCTTACTTCTTGGATGTTTTCCTTTCTCCTCATCCCCCAATGCACCAACTAATTCTATCTTTTTTTCCCCCATCTCATTTATCTTACGAATCCATCCAATTCTCTTTAGGGTCACAACCACTACCTAAATATAAGCTTTCTCTCTTTTACAAGGCATTATTCTCAAAATGGTCAGTTTGGTGGAGTACTTACAATTGTTTTTCTCTATGTTACCTCCAAGGTTCAGAATTTTTGAAATAAATATAGATTACAAATAGTCTCAAAATGATTGCTTCCTTTTGAAATGCATTTTTTCACGAGCAGTCTCTTTAGGAAGATATTTTGCTCTACAATAAAGAGTTATATAAATAATACATACTTACTATAAAAAGAACTCAAATAATACAGAAATCATAAGAAAGAGCGTAAAAATACCTGAAATTTCACCACCTTGACTTAACTACCAATGGCATTTGGTCGCCATACTTCTATTGTGTGCCTTCTGTTTTAATCACAGAAAGCTATTTTCTTGGATTTCTTCTCCTCTACCACTGTCCACGCCTATCTTAACCCACATAACCAGTCTCTAGCGCCTGAGCTGTGATCTTCTGTCTCTTTTTCCATATTTAAATAATCATATACACATTTATACACCTCATGAAAGTTTTCCATGAAAACCTTTCTTACTAGGTTTGTTTTCTCATTCTGCTTTCTCCTTGTAGTGTGTATCTCTTCTCCAAAGCCCTTATATAAGCCACAATTTTATGTTTGTTCTGTGTTTTTTTTGATTAATGCTCACCTCCCTACAAAACTACATGAAGGCAGAGGTCATGACTACTTTGCTTTCCAGTGATCCCCAGACCCAGCACAGTCTCTAGTACATATAATGGGCTCGGTGAGAAGGGGTGGTTTCCTACTTCCCCATATCTCATGCTATGCACTTTGCCTGAATAGTCCGCCACTCTCCTCTGCCTCATAAAGTTTTCCAGCCATCAAGGTCCACCCAACTCCATAAAAGCAACATTGCAGTGTAGAAAGAACTCAGCAACTAGTCAAGGTTGGGCTTAAATCCCTCCACTATCAAGCAGTGAGGACTCTGGGTGGTCATTGCTTGTAATTCAGCCTTAATTTCATTGGCTGTAAAATGGAGCCCAGGTAAAGACTCATTTTGCAAAGTTTAGTGATAATGTGTATATACCTGCCACAAAATAGTAATCACGATTATTATTATTACGACGTATTCACTTGCCTTTCCTTCTTTCCTGATTGTCTTCTTTCTCCAAATTTCTTTAATTGCAGTTTATACTTTCGCACAGTGCCATTTAATTATATATCTTGTTATTTTTTGCTAATTGTTTCATGAGCATATTAATCTTGTCTCCAAATCTAAATCATGCAATCCTTTGAGGCAAGAATATGGTTTTCTACTATTTCCAGTAATTGCTATAATACATTCAATAAGTACTTAGTTGATTGATTGCTATAGGAGTGGGACATATTGATCTGATGTAAGAAAAGCATACAATGGCACATTACTTATGATTTTTAGAATTTAGATCCTGATGACTGACTATAGAAAGGATGATGCTACTAACAGATCCTGTCAAATAAAAAAGGAGAACTGACTCTTTTTGTGGGGGATAGAGTAAATAATGAGTCTGGCTTTGGATTCTTAATTAAACTTTTGAAAGGTTATTTCTCTTTTAAAATAGTTCTCTACTCCCATGAATTAAAAGCCACGAAATTTAATTTTAAAATGTAAATGTCGATTATTTCTTTATTTTAACAGACAAAAATATGTTTAAGAATTTTTCTTTGTCTCAGTATATTTAGTAGATCTGCATTTATATATAAAATAAAGTTCCCCTGCTTTAAAAGAAGCTTCTACTATATAGAATATTACATTCTCTTTTCTGTTCTTAAAAGGTTTCTCAGTGGGGAAAAAAATAGACTAGCAAGAGCTTTCAGTAGTGAACTCAGAGTATAATAGGAAGAAAGCTGAGCATGGGTATCAGCTGAATATTATTCTTGACTCATTCACTAATGGGTTTAATGGTTTAATTGTATTTTAAGTTTTTCTGGGAATCTGTTTTTAATGAACATTAGATTAAAAACAATGATTCAGAGTAATTAGAAACCCCCATGTGGAAAACAATAGGATTTTAATCATTTGCACAAATAATTTTCCCTCCATCTTCCCATCCTTACCGCCTTCAGGTTGAAATTAATAGATACAGACTTGAGACTGGTGCAAAGAGTTACTCTCTCTCTCTCTCTCTCTTTCCTTTTTTCTCCTGAACTGTGAATAGTTTCCAAGTGAAAATTGGGGTTTGAACATGACAACTGTTATTCCAGTTGAGTTTGCAAGAGATTAGTCATTTATCCCTACTTATTGATTGAATAGAATTGTGTGTACGATCTCTGAGCTCCCGTCTCCATCTAGTTTTTTCACTCTCTCTCACAATCTTTCTGTCTCTCTCTCGGTCTGATCCAGCTCTAAACTTGATGTTCAAAGATTATGTCTATACCAGAGTCACTTAAATTAGAATGGATTGGAAGAGGTCTCCACGTTTTGAATTTTTGTTTCTGTGTTTCTGCTTATATTTTGAATTCCTAACCCTAAATTATTGCCCTTTTTATTTTATATTTCAAAATCTCTTTATTGTCCATGGAGCTAACTCTGTTTATGTCCTGGCTGGTTCACAAAAGCTCAAAGGGATTTTGTGTTTAATATAGAAGATATTCTGAGAGACATAGTCCAATGAAAAGAATGTGTGAAAAATTGTTACCCTCATTGAATTTGACTGGAACTATTCTTTAGGGTGAAGAAGGTAATCTAGATTTCAAAGCTCATGACAGAAATCCCCCTTTCAGAGTCATAGATGACACAGGAAATCCCTTGGTTGATTAAGTCTTTGACACAAGGTTTCTTTACTGGTAACATGAATCCCTGGAAATTTAATATAAAATGTTATAGATATTACTATTTTAATTTTGGTGGGAAGAGAGGAAAGATGGCTGATACACTGTATCAGACATTCAGTGTCATGTGCCCAAACAGCAAAGAACCACCATACAAAACTCACTGTTCCTCTTAAATTTTGAATCAGCCCCCAACGATTTATGAATAATTTTTAAAAGATTTTATTTATTCATTTATTTATTTATTTATTTGAGAGAGAGAGAGTACAAGTGGGGGGGGAGCAGGGGGAGAGGGACAAGCAGACAGCACTGAGTATGGAACCCGTTGTGGGGCTCAATCCCGCAACCCTGAGATCATGGCCTGAGCTGAAACCAAGAGTCGGATGCTCAACCAACTGAGCCACCCATGCACTCCTGAGTAATTTTATGTCAACCCTGACACGGAAGAAAAAGCTTTAATATTGTAAGAAGCTACCACAAAAACCCACTGAAAGTTCTTGGGAATTCCAAGGAAGAGGATCCTAGAGATTAGGGAGAGAAGCAGGCTAAGAAATTGAACTTTGAGGTCAAGCCGTGTCTACAATTCTGTCTTGCCCATACAAACTGAGCTTACCATTCTTTCAACACAGTTTACTGTGTGCCAGATATTGTGCTGGGGACTCAGGATATGGTGGTGAGCAAGAGATTTATAGTTTAGCTGGGGATGTAGAAAAGTGGTAACTTGATTAATTATGACAGGGAAATACAACTGCTTTGGAGTTAGGGGTGGGGGCTCACCTAGTCTAAAGGGTTGGTCAAGACCTCTTGAAAATGACTTTTAAGTCTACTATCAAGAAGAGGTGTGGATGTGAGTAGGGATGGAGATGAGAGAAGTTTCCAGCCAAAGAGAATGGCATGTGGGGAAGCTTTGGGTAAGAGTGTGGCATGCTGGAGGTCTTGAAAGACATGCAGTCTACCCAAATCATTGAATTCAAGAGGGTGCTGGGGAGAGGGACCAGAGAGACAGACAGAGCCACTTATGAAAGGCTTGTCAGCCTGTGGGGCATTCGGATTTCTACCCTCAGGTCTGTGTGGAGCCACCGAAAGGGTCTTAAACGTGGAAGTGACTGCACCAGGTTTCTGTTTTAGAAAGATGGATCTCCCAAAAGTGAAGAGGATTGGTGAGAGGTGACAAGTCTGGAGACAGAAACACCAATGGAGACACTGCTTCAGCTCTCTTTGACAAAAGTATTTATCCGAATCATCATTTTAAAACCTAGTCTTTCTGAGTAGGTTTAAATCTTTCTGGTCTGAAAAGATGTTGAATGGTCAGTACTCTGATAATGCAGAGAAATAATAATGGTAACTTTGATGTGCCAGATCCTGTGTTAGGTACTTTCCATCATTAGCTTATTTAGTCTTTATCGAAAAATAACTATGAGTGAGCCCATTTTGCATGACGAGGCTGAAACAGATTTAGTAATTTTCCCAAAGTCACCCAGCGAGTGAGAGGTAAGGCTGGGCAGTCCAACTCTTAACCATTACTCTGTACAGCATCCTCTTAAATCAGTCCTTAAAAAAAAAAAAAAAAGATTTTATTTATTTATTTGAGAGAGTGAGCATGGGGCAGAGGGAGAAGCAGATTCCCTGCTGGGAGCAGAGCCTGATGCGGGGCTCCATCCCAGGACCCTGAGATCATGACCTGAGCTGAAGGCAGATGCTTAACCAACTGAGCCACCTGGGTGTCCCTAAATCAGTCTTTATACGCTACCCTGGTGTCTGGCAGAGTGGTAATCTTCACTCGTTTCTGGAGGCTTTGGCCAAGCAAACTTTTCGGTGTTTTACTATCTTTGAATATTAAGTGGCGCTAATAAGACTTTCTGGCAGGAAATTGTGAAAACTCATGAAACAAACGTTAAGAAGCAGTTTAGTCTGGCAACCACAGAAGGTGCCACATAAATAATGTGAAGTTTGTGTAACTTGGGTTAGTAGTGCTTGAGAGTACAGAACTACACAAAACACAAAATCCTGGCTCACTGCTGCCTCCTGGGTTCAGACGGGGAAGATGATGATGGCTGGGAAGCTGTCCCATTCATTGAGTTCTCTGCACGCTGTCCTAACTCTTCTGTGAGGGCTATTGCCGGTTTCTGTGGCTGGGGCACTGGTGTCCTCAATTCATAGAAATCTGATATTTCAAGAGGCGTTACCTCGTAAGAACAAAAATCGTTGTGCTGAAGCTATCCGTTTAGTGGCCAAGCAGCTGAAGCAGTTGCTTGGAAGATGTGCGTAGACTGTCTTGAGCCCTTGCAGATTAAACTCCCTTTCGGAAGAGCTTTAGAAATGTGAACTCCAGTTGACAGGAATTGCTTTTTTCCTACTCATGTGTTCAGTAAGCAACAGTAGCTTGGAAAATGGACTTCCTTTGAAAAAGAGATGAGCACGGCCTAGAGGTAGAGGAGGGTTGAAAGGACCTTGACTGTAGTAATAACAGGAGAATACTGAAGGCTGCTTGAGTCTCTGGGCATCACCTCAGAAAGGGAGTGAAGATATGCCATCCCCAGCTAGAGGGTATTATGCTAAGCAAAATAAGTCAACGGAGAAAGACAATTGTATGATTTCACACACATGTGGAATTTAAGAAACAAACAGAAGATCCTAGGGAAAGGGAGGGAAAAATAAAATAAGATGAAATCAGAGAGGAAGACAAACCGTAAGAGACTCTTAACTCTAGGAAACAAACTAAGGGTCGCTGGAGGGGAGGGAGGTGGGAGGAATGGGGTAACAGAGTGATGGGCGTTAAGGAGGACACGTGATGTAATGAGCCCTGGGTGTTGTGTGCAACTGATTAATCACTGACTTCTACCTGTGAAACTAATAATACAAGATATGTTATTTAATTGAATGTAAATAAAATAAAAATTTTTAAAAAAAGAATGCCATCCCCATTAGGGACCACACCTCCCTTCTCTCCTAGTAGTTAAATTTCACAGCAGTGAAAGAGACTTGGAATCTTGTTGCTGAGGACAGCAAGGAAAGGAGGAACTGAATATATTGGGTTTATCGTAAGAGAGAAGAACCTCCTGGTGGGTAATGGACCGGTGGTAGCTCGGAATGAAAGGAAAGCAATCTGGATCCTGGAAGGAATTATCAGAGAAAAGGGGACACAGAGGTAGCCCAGGCCTGAGAGGTCATGTGGGACACTTCATAGTCCAGACCCCATGCAGTGCAGTGCAAAGGTAGACTCAGGAAAATTCCACCAGGTGGGTCATAGGGAGCCTCCTAAAAAGGTGATCTTCAAGGTTACCTTTTGTCCTTGGGTGTAAACTTGTATCCAGTACAAATCTATATGCCGAACAAATAGATGCCAAGTTACTGCTTTCTGAATTTTTCCATTGTTTCTCATCCCTTAAGGACAAGTGCTGGGTGGGAGGGACGATTGGTGAAGCTGGATCTCACATTGTAGAAGCTGTCTGCAGACCAAAATCGTCAGCAGGCTCTCAAGGGCCTGGCTGTGTGGGTGGGCTTCCTGGTTGCTGTTTGCTGTTTGTTTCATGTGGGCTGGAACATCTTGTCTGCTAGAGCTCTTTGCTCTTCAGATAAGTCCTGGGCTGTCTAGCTTTGCACTGTGCATGACTAGAGCTTTTAACCACACTTAGAGGCCTTTCCGACGTAGGACATTTTCTGTAACACTACAGTGTCAAGGCAATGCTGACATTTAGATGGCCGGAGGATTTTTCCTTTATTCGTTTTCTCAATGAATCTCAGTACATTACACATGATTTTTGTGGTGTGTATTTAAGAGCTTTACTAAAATTGCCAAGGACTTTCAGGGCAGGGCAAATGATACGTAATTGTAAGTGCTAGAAAAGTTGCCTTCGAACATGACAGATGACGATAGACAGAAATATGTAAAGTTTACTGTTTTTTGTATACCTTCCAGAATCATTCTTTAGGTTGAATGGGTGGATTACTACAGGTTTTCTTTTCCTCTTCATATAAAAGAAAGTTATAAGTAACACTTGCCCTAGCAAAGGAAGGAGGGAAGAATCATTTTATGTTTCCTGCTGTTCTTTTTCTTTAATTTCTGACACAGCTATGATTTACAGGGTCACGAGTGTAAAATCTTTTAATATTTTTTTAGCCTGCAACAGAGAAATGAATTTGATGATTTTTTCAGTGGCCCTGTCACCTGTTGTTAGAACTATCCCATGCTCATCAACCAGGACAGTGAGACATAGTGGGTGACAGGATCCCAAGGATAGTTCCAACACTGAATTCAGAGATTTGTTTCATTTCACTCAGACAGATCTGTATCAAGCACTGGCTATGGGCTAGAATTATGCAATTACAAAATCTAGCATAATTTTTAGACAGAAGTACTTCGTTCTGAGCACATTGTGTCCATTTATAGTTTTAGATCATTGACAGTGTATGTCAAGGAAAAGGAAAATCTGGCTTCTTCAGGGAAATCCTGGTCTAACTCTTTCATCTGACATTTGAGGAAACTAAGTTCAAAGATGATAAGCAATTTCTCAAAATTATGACTGTGTCAGCCTGGGCTAGAACCCAAGTCACCAAAACCCATCCCTACCTCTTCTTTCTCGTCTGTGCTGCCTCCTGGCATACAGGTCTAACAGACCAGAAACTCCCGTGGCTGGGAAATGGGATATGTAACTTTTTTTTTCTTCTGTAAGTTGACATAATTTCTGTTTCCAGCCTCCATTCTGCTGGGTGGGTGGGGGGAATGTAATCGCAGTCAGTGCAGGGTCATTCTCCTCCATTCCTGGAGGAGGATTGTGTATGAGGATGGGGACTTACCTGGTGCAAAATTGTGAGAGAAGAGGGGCATGTGTTTGTCTCTGTGTTCAGCTTTCCATGAGCTACGCTGCCGTGGTGTCTTCCTTCCCACCTGATCTTTGATCAGGAGTCAGTGCAGAATCTCTCCGAGCAGATTCCCTTGTTCTCAGTCCCTGGCACTCCCAGCTAGGTCTCCCAGCTCCCTGGGCCGTCTCGGGGCTGCTTGCAGATCCTGATGATCCCTGCATTACTCCCAGACTGGTCTCCCCACAGGCAGCTTTGTGAAGCTGTCTCAGGTCCTGCCCTGGCATCCCATGCAGATAGATCTGCTGCTCCCGTCGTGCCGATCGAGGGGAACACAGTCTTTCTGTTTGAAGATGAGTCACCGAGCCTCTTATTGTCAGATTTCAAACTTCTTTAGGGTTCCCGCACCCAAAACAGCACTTCCACTACCGTTTCCACCTCACAGACTTGGCCTTGAGGGGAAGACACGGTAAATGACCTTCTCAGCAAAGACGACACATGAATCTCGGTTCTCTTCACTTTCCCTTTCCCTATTTTCCTCTTCTATTCTAGGGAATCTGTATCTAGTTGGGGGATCGGGAAGCTTAGCTCTTACTGAATCGTATTCTTCTAAACATTCTTTCTTACCTGGATCAAAAGTCAAGAATCCGGCCCTTTGCATTCATCAGGGTTCTCCAGAGAGTCGATAGGATATATATTTATATGGAGGGGCGCCTGGGTGGCTCAGTCGGTTCAGCGTCTGCCTTCAGCTCAGGTCAGGGTCCTGGGATCGAGCCCCATGTCGGGCTCCCTGCTCAGCAGGGAGTCTGCTTCTCCCTCTCCCTTTGTCTCTCCCCCTGCCTTGTGCATGTGCGCGTGCGCTCTCTCTCGTCTTTCAAATAAATAAATAAATAAAATCTTTTTTTTAAAAAAAGGTTTATTTTAAGGAATTGGCTCATGTAATTTTGGAGACCAGAGAGTCCAAAATCTGCAGGATGGGCTGTCTGGCAACTGGAAAGCCTGGAAGAGCCAGTATTGCAGTTCAAGTTCAAAAGCCATCTGCTAGAGAATTTTGTCTTGCTTTAGGGAGATTAATCTTTTTTCTATCCAGGCCTTTAACTGATTTTATGAGGCCCACCTACATTATGAAGGACAATCTGTGTTACTCTCACAGATCACTGGTTTAAATGTTAATCTCATCTGAAAACACTCTCACAGAAACATCCAGAATAATGTTTGACTTCATTTCTGGGCCCTGTGTCCCAACCAAGTTGACATGTTAAATTAACGATCACACCCCTTTCTTGTTTGTGGCCTGCCTTGTCTTTGCTTCTCTAAGACAGTAGTAACCTAGTCAGTAGAAGGAAATAATAGCAGATATTGTAGGCATACAAGCAGATGGGGAGACTTTGGTTCATATTTTTAAAATACCTACCATGCATAATTACAGTATTTACATATTTGTTATTAATTAGAACTTTTCAATATGTTATTTTATTAGTACACTCTCAGTTTTGCAGGTGTTTATCTTTGGTCTTCCAAAAAAAAGAAAAAAAAGCTTCCTAAAAGCAGACACTGATTCATTTCCCATTGATTATAGTGTTTTGTACAAATAGATGATAAAGTCCATTAATTGAAAAGAATTTGTTTATGAGCCACAATGTACATATTTATATATTTAAGTATATTTATTTAAGTAAAAACTTATGCAGTTAATTACCACAAAATGATACCTGGTTACTTTCGTGCCAGCTCTCACGTAACACTGAACATAGCTAAGACTATGTTTGATTTTAATGCCAATTACGTAAGGTAACCTTTCAGAACTGGAACGACACCACCAGTGATGCCAACTTAGATTTTAATAGGTAACCTTTGGGTACCCATATCATCACCATGGCTGACTACATTTTGGCCACCGATAGCTAATGCTTTCCTAGGCCTGTTATTATAACAAAATAACTTTTGGTTTAACACTGAAATTGCAGGAGTAATTATTTCACTTACTCTTAATGCTTCACAAAGAGAGAAAATAACAGACATGTTTTTGTCATCAAAATGGAAACTGCAGTAATTATGTCATAATAGATTTAATCTCTGAAAGTTGCTTGATGTCTGTTTTCGATGGAACTGTGTTTGTTCTAGAAGCCTCAGAAACTACTAGTTTTATAGTTTGCTTATTGTGAGAAACTAGCTATGACTGGTCTTCAGTCTTTTATAGCAAAAGATTTAAGACAGAAAATTTAGCTGTAAGTACCTTTGATAATGAGAATGCATCAAACAAAAAAATCAAGTGTTTTTTTCAGTTGATGCTATTTTCTACTTATTTGTTTATTCTACAGTTATTTATTGAGTGCTTACTATATTCCAAATTGTCCAGACTAGAACTGACTACAGTTTATTTATTTTGGGAGGGAGGGGCAGAGGGAGAGGAAGAGAGAGAATCTCAAGCAGGCTCCATGCCCAGTGCAGAGCCCAACGCGGGGCTTGATCTCACGACCCTGAGATCACGACCTAAGCCAAATTCAAGAGCCAAACCCTTAACCAACTGAGCCACCCAGGTGCCCCCTATAGTTTAAAATAATATAATAATTTAGACTATTTCTCAAAGTTATTTTTATGACAGATTAAAAATCAGATTTTAGGATGGAGGTTAAGATGGCGGAGGAGTAGGGGACACCTTTTTCAGCCGGTCCCCTGAGTTGAGCTGGATAGGTACCAGACCAGCAGGAATATCCACGGAATCAGCCTGAGACGCAGGAAGATACATCTGGATCTCTACAAATGAACATCTCCAGCGCTGAGTATCGAGGTACGAAGCGGGGAGCCGTGAAACCGCGCACAGATATCGGAAGCTAAACAGAAGGGGGAGGGAGCCGCCGTGTCAGGGCGCCGGGAAGCGGTAGCCACCTGCAAGGGGGAGCGGACAGACCGCGGACCCGCACGCTTGAGACAGCAGGCTGAGAAGGGAGCTCCGGGAGCGCACGCGGGACGGCTGGCGGTTGGCGGGCCACCTGCACGGGGGAGCAGGCGGACTCGCGGACGGCACCCGCGAGACAACAGACTTAGAACGCGAGCTCCAGGAGCGCGCGCGCAGGGCGGCTGGCGGGCCACCTGCACCGGGGAGCGGGCGGACCGCGGACCCGCACTCTGGAAACGGCAGACTGAGTCCGTGAGCCGGGAGCGTGCACCACCAAGCATCTCACGGAGCTCCGGAGCTCCGGTGTGCTCACTGGATCGAGGCTGAGACCGGGAGCTCCGGGAGCGTCCGCGGGGCGGCTGGCGGCTGGAGGGCCACCTGCACGGGGGAGCAGGCGGACTCGCGGTCAGCACCCGTGAGACACCAGACTGAGACGGGGAGCTCCGGGAGCCCGCGCGGGGCGGCTGGCGGCGGGCGGGGTTGGAAACACAAAGGACAGAGACGTGCCGGCCCTGGAAGTGAGGGCTGGGACGCCGGGTGTGGGGCGCACAGCCCGGGATGCTGCAGGGTTGAGCAGCACCAACAGAAACAGAGTTAAAGTGGCCAGAACATCAGTGGAGAACGATCCGCGATCCCTCTGTTCTGAGACAGAGGCTGAATTTCAGCCGCTGCTGCTCTCTCAGAAGAGGCATAGCAAACCGCCAGGGAAAGCCGCCAGAGAACAAAAGCCCGGAAATACCGGCTCACAGGGTGCCCATCCCCATCCCCCCTCGCAAGGGACACAGAGACTCTACCCAAACAGGGTTTTCTGAGTACCGGCAGGCAGGCCCCTCCCCCAGAAGGCAGGCTGAAAAATCAAGAAGCCCACAACCCGGAGCGCCTGAGTGGCGCAGTCACCAAGCACCTGTCTTCGGATTAGGGTGTGTTTACAACGTTCCGGAAAGGAGTCCCTCATCGGGCTTCTCCACCGGGAACCTGCTTCTTCCTCTCCCACTCCTCTGCTTGGGTTCCCTTTCTTGCTGACTGTCTCTCTCTCTCTCAAATAAATAAATAAACTCTTTAAGGAAGAAGCCCACATCCCTAAGATCTCTATAAAACAAGGGCGCACGGCCTGGGTCCCAGTCAACACTTGGGCTCTGGACAACCCTGCAATCTCTCTTCATCAGAATGACGAGAAGGAGAAGTCCCCCCCAGCAAAGAAAAGATAATGAGTCTGTGGCCTCTGCCACAGAATTGGCCTCGGCCACAGAATTAATACATATGGATGTATCCCAATTATCAGAAATGGAATTCAGAGCAACAATGGTCAAGATGATGAGTAAACTTGAAAAAAGCATCAGAGAAAGCGTTGCTGAGAATATAGAATCCCTAAGGGCAGAAATGAGAGCGAATCTGACAGAAATTAAAAATTCTATGGGCCAAATACAGTCAAAACTAGAGGCTCTGACGGCCAGGGTCACCGAGGCAGAGGAACGCGTTAGCGAATTGGAGGATGGGTTAGTAGAAGAAAAAACGAAAATAGAAGCTGGTCTTAAAAAAATCCACGCCCACGAATGTAGATTACGGGAGATTACTGACTCTATGAAACGATCCAATGTCAGAATCATCGGCATCCCTGAAGGGGTGGAGAAAAACAGAGGTCTAGAAGAGATATTTGAACAAATTGTAGCTGAAAACTTCCCTAATCTAGCAAGGGAAACAAGCATTCGTGTCCAAGAGGCAGAGAGGACCCCATCCAAGCTCAACCAGGACAAACCTACGCCACGGCATGTCATAGTGCAATTCGCAAATATTAGATCCAAGGATACAGTATTGAAAGCGGCCAGGGCAAAGAAATTTCTCACGTACCAAGGCAAAGGTATCAGGATTACGTCAGACCTGTCTACAGAGACCTGGAATGAGAGAAAGGCTTGGGGGGGCATTTTTAAAGCTCTTTCAGAGAAAAACATGCAGCCAAGGATCCTTTATCCAGCAAAGCTGTCATTCAGAATTGATGGAGAAATAAAGACGTTCCAAAATCGCCAATCATTAACCAATTTCGTAACCACGAAACCAGCCCTACAGGAGATATTAAGGGGGGCTCTATAAAGGTAAAAAGGCCCCAAGAGTGATACAGAGCAGCAAGTCACAACCGATACAAAGACTTTAAAGAGAAATGGCATCATTAAAATCATATCTGTCAATAATCTCTATCAATCTAAATGGCTTAAACTCTCCCATAAAACGCCACAGGGTTGCAGATTGGATAAAAAGACATGACCCATCCATTTGCTGTCTACAAGAGACTCATTTTGAACCCAAAGATGCATTCAGACTTAGAGTAAGGGGATGGAGTACCATCTTCCACGCAAATGGACCTCAAAAGAAAGCTGGAGTAGCAATTCTCATATCAGATAGACTGGATTTTAAACTAGAGGCCATAGAGAGAGATACAGAAGGGCACTATATTATTCTTAAAGGAAGTATTCAACAAGTGGATATGACAATTATTAATATATATGCCCCCAACAGGGGAGCAGCAAGATACACAAGCCAACTCTTAACCAAAATAAAGAGACATATAGATAAGAACACAGTAATAGTAGGGGACCTCAACACCCCACTATCAGAAATAGACAGAACACCCTGGCAAAAACTAAGCAAAGAATCAAAGGCTTTGAATGCCATACTCGACGAGTTGGACCTCATAGATATATATAGAACACTACACCCCAGAACCAAAGAATACTCATTCTATTCAAATGCCCATGGAACATTCTCAAGAATAGATCATGCTCTGGGACACAAAACAGGTCTCAGCCAATACCAAAAGATTGAAATTATCCCCTGCATATTCTCAGACCACAACGCTCTGAAATTGGAACTCAACCACAAGGAAAAACCTGGAAGAAACTCAAACACTTGGAGGCTAAGAACCATCCTGCTCAAGAATGACTCGATAAACCAGGAAATCAAAAAACAAATTAAACAATTTATGGAGACCAACGAGAATGAATACACAACGGTCCAAAACCTATGGGATACTGCAAAGGCAGTCCTAAGGGGGAAATACATAGCCATCCAAGCCTCACTCAAAAGAATAGAAAAATCTAAAATGCAGTTTCTATATTCTCACCTCAAGAAACTGGAACAGCAACAGAGGGACAGGCCTAACCCACTGACAAGGAAGGAGTTGACCAAGATTAGAGCAGAAATCAATGAATTAGAGACCAGAACCACAGTAGAGCAGATCAACAGGACTAGAAGCTGGTTCTTTGAGAGAATCCATAAAATTGATAGACCACTGGCAAAACTTGTCCAAAAACAAAGAGAAAGGACTGAGATTATTAAAATTATGACTGAAAAGGGAGAGGTCACGACCAGCACCATTGAAATTGCAAGGATTATTAGAAACTTTTATCAACAGCTATATGCCAAAAAACTAAACAATCTGGAAGAGATGGAGGCCTTCCTGGAAACCTATAAACTACCAAGACTGAAACAGGAAGAAATAGATTTCTTAAATAGGCCAATTAACTATGAAGAAATTGAGTCAGTGATAAACAACCTTCCAAATAATAAAACTCCAGGCCCAGACGGTTTTCCTGGGGAATTCTACCAAACATTCAAAGAAGAAATAATACCTATTCTCCTAAAGCTATTTCAAAAAATAGAAACAGAAGGAAAGCTACCAAACTCATTCTATGAGGCTAATATTACCTTGATCCCCAAACCAGGCAAAGACCCCCTCAAAAAGGAGAATTACAGACCGATTTCTCTAATGAATATGGATGCCAAAATCCTCAACAAGATCCTTGCTAATAGAATCCAACAGTACATTAAAAGGATTATCCATCATGACCAAGTGGGATTCATACCTGGGATGCAAGCATGGTTCAACACTCGCAAATCAATCAATGTGATACATCATATCAACAAGAAAAGACTCAAGAACCATATGATCCTCTCAATTGATGCAGAAAAAGCATTTGACAAAATACAGCATCCTTTCCTGATTAAAACCCTTCAGAGTGTAGGAATAGAGGGTACATTTCTCAATCTCATAAAAGCCATCTATGAAAAGCCTACTGCAAGCATTATTCTCAATGGGGAAAAGCTGGAAGCCTTTCCCTTAAGATCAGGAACACGACAAGGATGCCCACTCTCGCCACTATTATTCAACATAGTACTAGAAGTCCTTGCAACAGCAATCAGAAGACAAAAAGGGATCAAAGGTATCCAAATCGGCAAAGAAGAAGTCAAACTGTCTCTCTTTGCAGATGACATGATACTCTATATGGAAAACCCAAAGGAATCCACTCCCAAACTATTAGAAGTTATAGAACAATTCAGTAAGGTGGCAGGATACAAAATCAATGCCCAGAAATCAGTTGCATTTCTATACACGAATAACGAGACTGAAGAAAGAGAAATTAGGGAATCCATCCCATTTACAATAACACCAAAAACCATGCGTTACCTTGGAATTAACTTAACCAGAGACGTAAAGGACCTATATGCTAGAAACTATAGATCACTTTTGAAAGATATTGAGGAAGACATAAAAAGATGGAAAAATATTCCATGCTCATGGATTGGAAGAATTAACATAGTTAAAATGTCCATACTACCCAGAGCAATCTACACTTTCAATGCTATCCCGATCAAAATACCGAGGACATTTTTCAAAGAACTGGAACAAATAGTCCTTAAATTTGTATGGAACCAGAAAAGGCCCCGAATCTCCAAGGAACTGTTGAAAAGGAAAAACAAAGCTGGGGGCATCACAATGCCGGATTTCGAGCTGTACTACAAAGCTGTGATCACAAAGACAGCATGGTACTGGCACAAAAACAGACACATCGACCAATGGAACAGAATAGAGAACCCAGAAATGGACCCTCGGCTCTTTGGGCAACTAATCTTTGATAAAGCAGGAAAAAACATCCGGTGGAAAAAAGACAGTCTCTTCAATAAATGGTGCTGGGAAAATTGGACAGCTACATGCAAAAGAATGAAACTTGACCACTCTCTCACACCATACACAAAAATAAACTCCAAATGGATGAAAGACCTCAATGTGAGACAGGAATCCATCAAAATTCTAGAGGAGAACATAGGCAACAACTTCTATGACATCGGCCAGAGCAACCTTTTTCACGACACATCTCCAAAGGCAAGAGAAATAAAAGATAAAATGAACTTATGGGACTTTATCAGGATAAAGAGCTTCTGCACAGCCAAGGAAACAGTCAAAAAAACTAAGAGACAGCCCACGGAATGGGAGAATATATTTGCAAAGGACACCACAGATAAAGGACTGGTATCCAAGATCTACAAAGAACTTCTCAAACTCAATACACGAGAAACAAATAAACAAATCATAAAATGGGCAGAAGATATGAACAGACACTTTTCCAATGAAGACATACAAATGGCTAACAGACACATGAAAAAATGTTCAAAATCATTAGCCATCAGGGAAATTCAAATCAAAACCACACTGAGATACCACCTTACGCCAGTTAGAATGGCAAAGATAGACAAGGCAAGAAACAACAATTGTTGGAGAGGATGTGGAGAAAGGGGATCCCTCCTACATTGTTGGTGGGAATGCAAGTTGGTACAGCCACTCTGGAAAACAGTGTGGAGGTCCCTTAAAAAGTTAAAAATTGAACTACCCTATGACCCAGCCATTGCACTACTGGGTGTTTACCCCAAAGATACAGACGTAGTAAAGAGAAGGGCCATATGCACCCCAATGTTCATAGCTGCATTGTCCACAATAGCCAAATCATGGAAGGAGCCGAGATGCCCTTCAACAGATGACTGGATTAAGAAGCTGTGGTCCATATATACAATGGAATATTACTCAGCTATCAGAAAGAACGAATTCTCAACATTTGCTGCAACATGGACGGCACTGGAGGAGATAATGCTAAGTGAAATAAGTCAAGCAGAGAAAGACAATTATCATATGATTTCTCTCATCTATGGAACATAAGAACTAGGAGGATCGGTAGGGGAAGAAAGGGATAAAGAAAAGGGGGGTAATCAGAGGGGGGAATGAAACATGAGAGACTATGGACTGTGAGAGGCAAACTGAGGACTTCAGAGGGGAGGGGGTGGGGGAAGGGGATAGCCTGGTGATGGGTAGTAGGGAGGGCACGTATTGCATGGTGCACTGGGTGTTATACGCAACTAATGAAGCATCAAACTTTACATCGGAATCTGGGGGATGTACTGTATGGTGATTAACACAATATAATAAAATAAAATTAAAAAATAAATAAATAAATAAATAAAATCCTTAAAAAAAAAGAAGTTAAAAGAAATGAATGACGGTTGTACATACAAACATGTATAAATTGCAGAAACAAAAATACTGAGTAAAAAAGGTATGTTGTAAAATATGTCCCATATAATACTTACATAAATTAAACTCACACACAAAAAAAAAAAAAATCAGATTTTATTTAAAATTTTTTCAGTAGTATTTTAAATAAAACTATTAACAAAGCAACCATAGTTGATCATTGTTTGTAGTTATAATTTACATTTTTGTAATAAAATTATTTGCTTTTGTACTTGAACTCTCCAAAGCCAGAGGAGAAGGAACTAAAATGGACCTTGGTCTAGAATTAATTTAATCTGCCAAAAATTATAAGAGGAAAGAGTATAACTTGTCAAGCAGAACACTCCTCAATTAACTTCAAATCTTTTGAACTTCCTCTTCTAGTTGTCAGAAAGGAACAGAGAGAGGAAGATCAAATATGGAGAGGCAGAAAGGAGAAATTAGAGGGATAGAAAAAAAGTAAAGGTGGGATAGGAACAGACAGTTTAGCTACTTGTTTGATTTTAAGGCTTGTTTTCTTGAATGCAAAACTAACTCAATATGGTTGTTGAAGTTGCTCTGATGGGGAAAGATACCTTCTCTAATAGTAACGCTCCTTGATACTCGTTTCAATAAAATGAAGATGGCCCTGTTCACAAAGCAGCGTATTTCGCCAAAGCGTGTCCTGTAAAGCATCAGTAAAATTAGTAGAGAAGGGTTAAGACTTAAAGGGATCCAGTGTAACGTCACAGAGGCCTGGGTGCTGGCAGACTGGAACAAATCGTGAACCGTGGAGAGAAGAGGAGGAAGAATCACGTAAAGATAATTTGTCGTGCGTAGAGAGAGCTGATAGATATGTAACACCGTAAAAATCACGAAGCACGCTTTATTGGACAGCTCGGAGGAAAGGCCCCTGCCGTTAGGAAACAGGAGACCTAGGATTTGAGTCCTCTTTGTATATGTTATAGTGCAGTTCAGGTCTCTTTATTGCCATTGAGATCATTAAATTCCCATTTGGCTTTTAATTGTTTTTATTTCTTTACTTCCCCAGTACACAGGATTCAGTGTCACTGTCACTAAAATGAGTTTAAATGAATTAATATGCTTTTGTTGTTGTTTCTAGTTTCCTTGCAGGAGGAGTGGGTGTTTGTGGAGAAATGCATCAGTAAAAGTCTCTGCTTGATACCCTACGTGCTCCCTCATTGTGGGCAAATATGTGATTTCATCATGTATGAATGTCTGTCAGGAAGAGTACACACTAACATCTGCCACATTCTTACTTTGTAAAAAGCACTGTTCTAAACATTTTATGCTGTTATCTTCTTTTAAATTACCACCATCTATCGTGGCCGTGGAAAGTCAGTAACTTACCAGAGGCCATACAACTTGTAATGGGTGAATCAGGGAATCAGATGAGAACTTTGTGTCTTCAAAGTTTGAATTTTTTTCTTATAACATGTTTCTGCACCCATCCCCAACTTGGCTACAGATTGATTAATTTGCCTATAGCTACTCACTGATACTTCTTAGAGTATTTATTTTTCAGCTCTTTTGGGGAAGAGATACAAATTTAAGTCCATACTCCATTTTATCTTCTCAGTTTCCTCCTTATAGAAAGACATTAGGAAACCAGTATTCAGGGTGCCTGGCTGGCTCAGTTGGTAGAGCATGGGACTCGTGATCTCAGGGTTGTGAGTTCAAGCCCCATTTTGGGCATGTAGCCTACTTAAAAAAAAAAAAAAGATAAAAATTTAAAACCCCTGACCTTTTTAAATTTGCAGTAATCCTAAAATACAGATAGTACTATTTGAACCTGAGAAAAACATAGTTATACATGGATGATTATTTCGCAGAAGTGTTCCCAAGGAAGTTGTCTCCCCTGAAGCCAGTCTCCCACAGGAAAATGCTTAAACAAGGAATGTGGGAGCGTGCTGTGTGATTACACCTGGTCAAGTGCATTTGATGGTACCATCGAGTCGAGGATGCCGAGTCAGAGAGACCACATTACTACATATGTTATACCTGTCCACGTTTCTTTCACTGAATATTTCCATTGAGACTCTCTTGGCTGCTTCTGGTGCCACACCCAGAAACAGAATCATCTGACATAGCTGCGCTACAGCACAGAAACATGAAGAAAACAACCTGAAAATAATGGCCAGAAGGAGATCACTGGTAATGAAAGTATGAGAATTCAGTTCAAACTCCATGAGTCTATTGAAGAAATTCCACTATTACTACCCAGTAGTGGTTCTCAATTTTGCCTGCTTATTAGAATTACTTGAGAGCTTTTTAAAAAATCACTACGCCAAGACTATACTTAGGACCAATTAAGTAAGAACTCTGGGGGCACAGGTTTGGCATTAGTATTTTTAAAGCCTTCTAGGTGATTCTAATGAGCAGGCAAGGTGGAGAATCTGCATGATGACCTGTTGCTTTTCCTGGTGCACCCTTAACTCCTGGGAGGCCCCTCTAGGAGATATTTAGAGATCACCAAGAATGATACTAATCAGTGCTCAGGAGTTTACCAGTGTAGGAGGGAGATAACATATGTATTATGTTTATCAGCTACATGTTAATACAAGGCAGTACCAAGTTGGTTGATTTGGAGAGAAAGCCGTGGAACGTAGGATTTCAAGGATAGTTAGGAGGTCCTCAAACTACCACATTGGTTTTTGTGTATGTGTGTATATGCAGTTTTCAGGTGGCTTTAAGATTCCTGGCTTTAATCAGATTCCTGGCTTTAATCAGATTCTCATGAGGGTCAGTGTTGCAGAAAAGGCTAGGAATCACAGCTGAGGGATCAGGAGAGTAGAAGTAAAGAAGGGCTGGTGTGGTCAGAAACAGCACCCTGAAGAAGATGGGACACACATGGCATTGAAGGGGCTCAACTTGACAATCTGAGAGGAAGGAAAGGAGGAAGAGAGGAAGGGAAGGGAAGGAAGGGGTCTTTCCAGGTCCATGGGAGAGAAGGAACGAAGTTATGGAGGTAGGAACATGCCTACTAGTGTAAAGATGGTGTGAGAGAAGTTAAGCCTTGGGGCTCTTTGGGAGAATTTTTAAACATTAGAATTATTAAACATTAGAGATAATCTCTTTTTCTTCCTTCCAGGAAGACTATGAGAGAAAGTCTCTGTATTTTAATTACTGAGTATTCAGCATATCATCGGTCCAAAGGGGCTTCTACAAATCCCTTATTAATATTCAGTAACAATCAGATATTACCCTCAATGGCTCCTCAGAGTTCTGGGATGATGAAGACTCTGTTGGAGCTGTTTCTATGTCCAAGGAGAATTGAAGACACTCCCCTCAATATCTTCTTCTCTGATCTTAGGAGGGACAGTCAAGGAGAGGTTCATCCGTAAGGCAGGCTGTGTTAACAGGAACTTCTCTCCCTCAAAGTAATCCCATGTGACTGACAGTGAGAACATACAGTTCTACCTTGCCCTTCTTCATTTGAGCTTCTGGCAAAGAAGCAAGCATGCAGAATTTTCCTGACATAGGGCAAGATGAAAGACTAAAGAGCATATTATGCATTTATTCTCTTTCCCTTGCCATAATACAAATCATAACTTGTAAATAGAGATGGCCTAGGCCTTGCCCATCTTTAATAAAAGGTAATCAGTGTCATATGGTTAATGGTAAAGGAAATGCTCTCACATGGCAAAAGACTAAGAACTTCTTACCCTTTGGTCTGCTGAAGCGTAATTATCTAAGTGTCCCTTGGAATGAGAGCTACCACTTTGGGGGATACTAATTATGTGCCAGGCTCTGAGTTAAAGGCATTACATGTATTAGGTTATCCAATCTTCCCAAGTAATCCTTTGAGAAAGGTATAATTATTATTATTCCTAATTACACATGAAGGAATTCTAGCCTAGAAATGTAACTTGCCTAAGGTCAGACATCTAGTAAATGGTGGAGCCAGGCACAAACTCAGATCTCCTGATTCTCACCCACTACGGGATACTGCCTCCCAGTAAGATTCAAATCCAGGTGTGAAGCATGAGACTTGTATACGGAGAACAGGACGTCACCTGATAGCAAGGAATTGCAGGAGGGATTGCTGGGACTTAGGAGGAGTAGTCAGAGAGGAACGTACTGACGTGGTGCTTCTTTCTATATAAACGACCTCTCAGTTTGGAGGTAGCCTGTCTTAACAGTTGTACTCATTGAATAGGGGCTCCATACATAAATTACGGCACTTTCATTTGGTAGAAAGTATGTGGCTACCAAAGATGGAGACAACACTATACATGGATAAGAAAGGATGTCCAAGGTATATTGCCAAGTAAATCAAGCAAGGTATAGAATGGCCTGTACAGCATGCTACCTTTTGATTAAAAAAAGAAAATATATACTCATGAATTTGTTAGGCTATATAAGAATGTCATTGGGGGATACACATGAGACTGGAAATCATAGATGCCCTTTCTAGGAGTGAACTGTATGGCTAGGGGATGAGATAGGAGGGAAACAGTTGACCTTGGAGGTGCTGTTTTACCTATTGAATGTTATGCCAAGCCTCGTGGTGTTATCCGCTCAACAAACAGGTACACTGTATGCATGATGATAAAGATGAAGCTTTCAACGGCACGATGTCTGAAATAAGCTTGCAAAATTGAGTTTTGGAAATCTTAGTAAAATTAGGCATTTTATGAGGCAAAACAATGAAGTAGGTTCATGTATTGGTCCTGAAGGGGATATGCAGGCCACTGAGGGAATACATTGCTCAGCATATGCATGTAGACTTTCGTATTTGTTTATGTTTGAATTTAAATGATTTTTCTTCGAGAGTAACTTTTTTTAAATATAAGATCTCTATCCAGCCATATTTTTGAGTGGATAAATTAATAAGTTGAATAGAACGGATTCTATTGGATATTGGAGATAGAAAATGTATGGAAAGACCAAAATGTTGTTACAAAGTATTCTTACTTCTCCTCCCCCAGTGCACATACAAAATTTAGAACATCAGTTGGGTGTCTCAGTGTCTCAGTCTGTTAAGCATCTGACTCTTGATTTGGGCTCTGGTCATGATCTTGGGGTCTTGGTATCAAGCTCCTTGTCAAGCTCCATGCTCGGCAGGGAGTCTTCTTGGGATTCTCTCCCTTTCCCTCTGCCCTCCTCCCCCCCCNCCCCCCCCCCCCCCCCCCCCCGGCTTGCTTTCACTCTCTCTCTAAAATAAATCTTTTTTAAAAAATTTAGAATATCAGAAACTTGATTACAGTATATAAGAAAGTTGGAATAGATACCATATATCTCTTTTACTTAAAATTAACATTTTGCATTTTTTAACTTAATATAGTGCTTACTTTTTGCAATTTCTGTCCTTTCCAAAAACATTTATAAATCCCAGAAGAACTGATTTTTCTCCTTGTATCCATACGAGGCACTTGAATGAATTTTGTGAAAACACAAGATTTTAAGAAAAAAAAATAGAAAGGAAGAATTCATTTCTTACTCCTAAAGCTATTTTCTTCACCAGATTGAACAATTTTCTGGAATGTTTCTACTGGTCTTTCTTATATTGTTTGCCTGATGGCAAAGATTGAATTCTGAAAGGCAAAGTGATGTTTAAAATAAGCCAACAAGATTGAATTTTAGAAATACTAGGAAGAAGGATCAAGCATTTTCGGAGGCACACCAGATTCGGAGTTATGCATAACAATTTTTTATCATATGAAAAGAAAGGCATAAACGCATCATTTTTTTCTACTCTCCAAAGTAACCTTTATGTTTCTTAGTTCTTTTCATCTTTTGAAAAGATTTAGACATTCCAGTCATATCAAACTTTCTTAAATTGAGACAGTTTTCTGATGCTTTTTGTATACTTACGAAAATCTGGATATGTTTTTTGAAATTTAACTTTCAGACTTCTCCATCTTGTGAAACCCCCTTATTCATGAAGCCATTTTATATGATGCAAAACAGAATACTTTATCTAGAAATTTTATTAAGTAATACATAACACGATGGGAGAGTATTAATGTTTAATACTTTCTTGACGTTATTTGGAAACCCTTTAAATCGTAGAATCATAAACTTTTTTCTAGTTAAAATTGGGCTTTTCTAAAATCCAGTGACTTTAGGAGATTAGACAATAGAGACCTAACTCATTTGTGACAGAACCAGAGCAGATTCCAGTTTTTATTCCACATTGTGCTGATGTTTCCGATACAAAACATGTTTCTTAAAAATAAATTCCGGGAGCGCCTGGGTAGCTCAGTCAGTTAAGTGTCCAACTCTTGATTTTGGCTCAGGTCATGGTCTCAGGGACCTGGGACCAAGCCCCACATTGGGCTCCATGCTCAGCGGGGAGTCGGCCTGGGGATTCCCTCCCTCTGGTCCCTCCCCTCTGCTCATGTGCTCTCTCTCTCTCTCAAAAAAAAATAAATCTTGAGAAAAAAAGAAATTCTGAAATCTAAAACAGGCATTAAAAACAGTGTGCACAATAGCAGCTTTCTGTATTGGCACTTCTCAAAGTGTAGGCCACAGACTGACAGTGGCCCACAGACTGATGCTTGTCCACCTGAGAGAAGAAGAAAACTTGACAGTGTTTACAAACTTTCATAGCAGCTTGACATTGCTATGATATCCAAGTACACGATATTAGTAATTCATTTTTATAGTTTTATACAAAAGCATCTCCCTGGCAGAAAATGGAAATTTAAAAATCTCACCCTTCCCCACAGAGAGTTTGAGAAACACTACTCTGGAGAGTGCTAGTGAGGCTCCCGAAAAGCGTTCCAGGTGGAGATGGAGCTAGATAAGAAACCACACTGAGGTGGAAGGAGGAAGGGAAGGGCTTACCACCTCTCAGGAGCAGATGTGGCTGAGCCAGCAAAAGTCCCAAATTTTAACCTCCCTTGTGGAGGGAAGATTAATTTTGGTAGAAAAGGAGGGCTGTCATTAGTTATGAACTCAGTCTTTTTTCAGCCACATGTGACAGAAACTAAACTCAAAGTAGATTAAGAAAGGAGAGAGAGAGAAAGAGAATTCATCGATTCCATGACTAGAGAGTGGAGACTCTTGGCGTAAAGCTTGCCCCAGGAATCCTACGGACTTGGGGTCATTATTCTTATTTATTCATTCATGCTGTCCTATGCCTTCTTCTCCCTTCTCTCCAGTTGTTTCTCTCTCAGGATTGCCCCAGTCTATTCTACCACAGGTCAGATTCTGCACGTGTGTGGCTTAGGTAGTGCGAGGCTCTATCATATTACCTTAGCCCCTCTGGAGGTAAGAGGGAGCTGCTTTCTTAAGAGACCATTCATAAGATCCCAAAGGAGTTACTCTAAACAGCCCTCACTTAACACACTGTGCTCACTTTGGGGCCATTCATCACAGCCAAGGGGAGAGGAGAATGTTTTCATGCACATGCATGTGGCCAAGTGGATCGGGTTGAGGTAGGGTGGAACTGGCTACTATGATCAACAGCTCCATCTACCCTATGACCCAGCCATTGCACTACTGGGTGTTTACCCCAAAGAAACAGACGTAGTAAAGAGAAGGGCCATATGCACCCCAATGTTCATAGCTGCATTGTCCACAATAGCCAAATCATGGAAGGAGCCGAGATGCCCTTCAACAGATGACTGGATTAAGAAGCTGTGGTCCATATATACAATGGAATATTACTCAGCTATCAGAAAGAACGAATTCTCAACATTTGCTGCAACATGGACGGCACTGGAGGAGATAATGCTAAGTGAAATAAGTCAAGCAGAGAAAGACAATTATCATATGATTTCTCTCATCTATGGAACATAAGAACTAGGAGGATCGGTAGGGGAAGAAAGGGATAAAGAAAAGGGGGGTAATCAGAAGGGGGAATGAAACATGAGAGACTATGGACTATGAGAAACAAACTGAAGACTTCAGAGGGGAGGGGGTGGGGGAATGGGATAGACTGGTGATGGGTAGTAAGGAGGGCACGTATTGCATGGTGCACTGGGTGTTATGCGCAACTAATGAAGCATCAAACTTTACATCGGAATCNGGGGATGTACTGTATGGTGATTAACATAATATAATAAAATAAAATTAAAAAAATAAAAAAATAAAAATATAACTACTTTCAAAAAAAAAAAAGAAAAGAAAGAAACATATAGTGGAGGGCACGTTCCCCAGAGATAGGGGATGATGGTACAGAAGAATGGAAGAGATGAGCAGAATAAGCAAGAGATGTCCACTGCATTTTAAAGACGGATCTTTTCAATGTCAGAACTAACTAGTCTGAGAAATAGGAGGTGGAAGAAATAAAAATGAAGACAGAAAAAGAAAAGGGAAGAACCCCCAGCAGATTCGGGGAGCTCTGATGGGCGCAGCAGTGGAGGGGGCCAGGTGTTGAGCAACGGGGAGGAAGCAGTGAGACAAAACAGAAGAGGGTATTGGAAGGGTGGGGAGCCACATATTCATTGTCCTCTGAGGACATGAGCCATGGGACAGCTTTTTAGTTCTGGAAGATATGGATGACAGTCAGCCAATCCAAGCTCAACATCCTCTAACAGTTAAGAGTGTCATGTTAAGCCACAGCAGCTGCTTGGATTTATGTTATGCTTCTGCAGTTATAAATCTCGGGCTGATGAAAACAGTGTCTGGTAAATTTTTATTATGTTTCCCTGAGCCTCTGCTCCGGTATTTCCTTCCAGTGATACAACCGGAAAGCCAGAGCGGGCTTTTTTCCTTCATACGAAATATCTTTGCAAAAGAATGTCTGTAAAACATAGATCCATTATACTCTCCCCACATGCAAATTTTATACCTGACCTAACATTCAAGATGCAGTTTTTAACATTATTTATGTACAGAAAGCTGTTCAAAATCAGAGCCTTGGAGAACTCTATGACTTAATATCCTGTTTGAAGCCTCGAATGGTAGGTTCCGAGGTCCATCTAGTCACAAATGCCTGAAGTCAATGAGAAGATTCTCCTTCCCGTGCCCTGCACAAGTTAGTGCAAGCGAGGCAGGGCCAGCGTCAGCTGACAGGTGGTGCTCGCGGCTCATGGTGTTAGGCTCTTAGGTCAAGAGTAGACCAAGAAAAAGAAGCTGCATTCAGGTTCCGTTAGTGCTACTCAAACGGTAGTCCTGGAAGCAGTAGCAGCAGCAGCAGCACCTGGAAGCTTGAGAGAAATGCCAACTCCCGGGCCCCTCCTTATAACGGAGACTGTCTGGGCGTGGGGCTCGCAACCTGCGTTTAACAAGCGCTCCACGTGATTCCTACGCACGCTCAGGGCTGAGCGGCGCTGGTGTCAATCCTCGCAGCCTGGGCAATTGCAAAAGCCCAGAAGGTGACCACAGAAACGGGGCTGAAGTTTGAGCAAGAAGACAGGACTAGAGATACAAGTAAGCCTTAGTATCAGCCCTTGGTGCGCTGAAGCTGCGTGGATACTAAGTCTGAGAGGAGAGAGGCAGAGGGCCCGAACATGACTCCGGCGAATTTTTACTCAAGTCCGTCTTCTCCGCTGGGCGTTGTGTCTGGCTTCCAAGAGAGCAAGGTCAAATATGCTATTTTTACTTGGAGACTGGCTTTTTTGTATAAGCACGTTCTATCTGCTACTAAATGGAACTTGGACCTCTGAAGAGCCAGAGAAGTAAGTAATGGAGGCTATTACGTGAATAGAATTGTCGAGCATATGCTATTAACATGGCTTATGTAATTGTAACACATTTAAGCTACCACTTACCGTGCAGCACATACTCTTTGCAGATTGTTCCCTTTCTAAGAAATGCTTTGATTTGAGGCCTAGTGTTAAAGGTAAAGGCTGCTTCCTGAAATCACCTTGGCAACTTTTTAAAGAAGACCTTGAGCCCACACCTTGAATTTTTGAAGCATAATCTCTAAGTGCTAAGCCTGAAAATCTACATACAAAAAAAAAAAATATCTCCAGGTGGTTTAGATGCTCAGCCAGATTTAGAAACCTCTAAAAAACTAGAAAACAGTCACGGATATGAACCAATTAGATGTCTTTTTGTTTTGTTTTAACTTTAGGCTTGGATAAAGAAAGCTGCCCCCCTCCTCGGGGTTACACCTGGGCTTCATATGCCTCCTCCCTGTCTCTGCTTGGCGTCTCTCCACCTGTTCCCACCTCTTTCCCCTCTGCCTGTTGGTTCCAGCCTGGGAATGTGACATTCGTTCTTCATTTGAACTCCTCGCACTATGTCATCTTAGTTCTGCATTATTTCTTGCTTTTGTGTCACATTTCTTCAATGAGTCAGCTTTAGGTTCTGCCTGCATTTCCTAGGCTCCCAAATTTCAGGGAAGGACTGAAACTGTTGTTCAAAAGTTGCCAGAGACATTAAATGTGAACTATACTGGTTCTTCTTCATCCCTTATTGTGTCTTTCTTCAGTCTAGAAAGCTCTGGGAGCTCTCTTCTTGATTTCTGAGACCCCGGTCTTTTTTATCCCCTGCCCACCCAATTTGGGCTCCTTTTCAGTATGTGGCATGTGATATTTGTCTTTCTCTGCCTTACTTACTCCACATACTGTAATGTCTTCAAGGTTCATCTGTGTCTTTCCAAATGTCAGGATTCCCTTTTACATGGTTGAATAATATTCATATGCATGTCTCACAACTTCTTTATCCATTCATTTGTCTGTAGGCACTTAGGTGGTTTCTGTGTCCTGGCTATTGTAAATAATGCTGCAATGTGCAGATATCTTCTTGAGTTAGTGTTTTTGTTTTCTTCGTATAAATACCCGGAAGTGGGTTTGCTAGAACATATGGTAGTGCTATTGTTAGTATTCTGAGGTCCCTCCATACTGTTCTCCATAGTGCTCTGCCAGTTTGCATTTCCAACAAGAGTGCCTGAAGCTTCTCTCTTCTCTGTACCCTCACCAGCACTTATTATTTATTACTCTTTTGATGCTAGCCATTCTGACAGGTGTGAGGGGATAGCTCAGTGTGGATTTGATTTGCATTTCCCTGATGACTAGTGAAGTTGAACACGTTGTCATGCACCTGTTGGCCATGTCTTTTGAAGAATGCCTCTTCAAATCTCTGGCAGTTTTACAATTAGATTGTTTTTTTGGCTATTCAGTATTATTTATTAACTGCTTATCAGATACACAATTAACAAATATTTTCTCCCATTCCATAGGTTGTCTTTTCATTTTGTTAATGGTTTCCTTTGCTGTAAAAAAATTTTTTAGTTTGATAAGTCCCGCTTGTTTACTTTGCTTTCATTGCCTTTGCTTTTAGTGTCAAATCCCCCAAAAAAAGTCCTTGCCAACACCAGTGGCCAGGAGCTTACCCCTGCTATGTTTTTTTCAAGGTGTTTTCTTGTTGAAGGTCTTAAATTTAAATCTTTAATTTCCATTTTAAATTTAAGTCCCACATTTAAGTCTAATCAATTTGAGTTCATATTTGTATGTGGTATAAGGCAGGGGCCCAGTTTCATGTTTGCATGTGGCTGTCCAGTTTTGTAATCACCATTTATTAAAGAGAGTGTCTTTTCCCCATTGTGTATTCTTGGCACCTTTGATATACATTGACTGTGTATATTCATTGGTTTATTTCTGGGCTTTCTAATCTGTTCCATTGATACATGTTTTTATGCCAATAACATACTGTTTTATCATAGATCTGTAATATATATAATATATATAGTTTGAGATCAGGGAGCATGATTCTTCCAACTTTGTTCTTCCTTCTCAAGATTGCTTTGGCTATTCTTTTGTGGGTCTTTTGTGGTTCCATACACATTTTAGGATTATTCTTCCTATTTCTGAAAAATGCCATTGGAATTTTGATAGGGATTGCATTGAATCTGTAGATTGCTTTGGATAGTATGGACACAATATTCTTCCAGTTCATGAGCAGAGAGAATCTTGCTCTTGTGTCTTCAGTTTTTTTCATCAATGTCTTAGAGATTTCAGTAGAGATCTTTTACCTCCTTGGTTAAATCACAGGTTCTTAATTTTTTTTTTTTCATCACAAATTAAGATTGTTCTCTACCGGGGTCTTAGATGATGGTCATCTCTAGGATACAGTTCAAAAAGTATTAATCTGGTCCATGCCTTGTGTCAGTTCCTGTTTTTAATATTTGTTATATGGTAAGTGGGATAAAGTACCTGCCCTAATGTCCCTTCAGAGTTCAATGGAGGAAAAGCCATTTGGAGGGATAACCACCCTCAGCTTTGGTAGGTGTGATGACATGGTGCTTTAGATTCACGAGTCCAAATGAAGGTTCGTCCGTGGTCCTACTACAAACTACAAACACTGTCTAGTTCGACTATTCCTGTGGTTTTTTTTTTTTTTTAGAAGCCAATGTCTTTATTAACTAATGGTATAATACTTCACTGTGGTATAAAAAATCCTTTTATCATTACAACAGTTTTTCCCCGACACCTGTTAAGCAAGTATGTATTCAAGTAGTTCTTGTCAGTTTTTCTCCATGTTCAAACCCAGAAGAAGCAGGGTCTTCGTTTTTTTCAAAGAGATTTAAGTTTCATCAGCATTCAGATATTATATGCTTTGGAAAATGACAAATAACTTTTTAAACTCAGGTAGCACTTAGTTATTTGGAAATTTACCCATACCATTTGCTTCTTAACCATCCTCTTTTCCCATTATAGCCAGTCTCACTATATACAGACATTTGATAATGATAAAATTTTAAAAGAGTCAATACATCAGGAAGGTACAACAATGATAAATGATACATAATGATAATAACTTTAGGTATATAACCTGAGCTTTAAAATAGATGAAGCAAATATTGATAGAATTAAAGAGAGAAGTAAATAAAAAATTATAGTTAAATGTTTTTTTTTTATTAATTTTATTTTATTATATTATGTTAATCACCATACAGTACATCCCCTGATTCTGATGTAAAGTTTGATGCTTCATTAGTTGCGTATAACACCCAGTGCACCATGCAATACGTGCCCTCCTTACTACCCATCACCAGTCTATCCCCTTCCCCCACCCCCTCCCCTCTGAAGTCTTCAGTTTGTTTCTCATAGTCCATAGTCTCTCATGTTTCATTCCCCCTTCTGATTACCCCCCTTTTCTTTATCCCTTTCTTCCCCTACCGATCATCCTAGTTCTTATGTTCCATAGATGAGAGAAATCATATGATAATTGTCTTTCTCTGCTTGACTTATTTCACTTAGCATTATCTCCTCCAGTGCCGTCCATGTTGCAGCAAATGTTGAGAATTCGTTCTTTCTGATAGCTGAGTAATATTCCATTGTATATATGGACCACAGCTTCTTAATCCAGTCATCTGTTGAAGGGCATCTCGGCTCCTTCCATGATTTGGCTATTGTGGACAATGCAGCTATGAACATTGGGGTGCATATGGCCCTTCTCTTTACTACGTCTGTATCTTTGGGGTAAACACCCAGTAGTGCAATGGCTGGGTCATAGGGTAGTTCAATTTTTAACTTTTTAAGGGACCTCCACACTGTTTTCCAGAGTGGCTGTACCAACTTGCATTCCCACCAACAATGTAGGAGGGATCCCCTTTCTCCACATCCTCTCCAACAATTGTTGTTTCTTGCCTTGTCTATCTTTGCCATTCTAACTGGCGTAAGGTGGTATCTCAGTGTGGTTTTGATTTGAATTTCCCTGATGGCTAATGATTTTGAACATTTTTTCATGTGTCTGTTAGCCATTTGTATGTCTTCATTGGAAAAGTGTCTGTTCATATCTTCTGCCCATTTTATGATTTGTTTATTTGTTTCTCGTGTATTGAGTTTGAGAAGTTCTTTGTAGATCTTGGATACCAGTCCTTTATCTGTGGTGTCCTTTGCAAATATATTCTCCCATTCCGTGGGCTGTCTCTTAGTTTTTTTGACTGTTTCCTTGGCTGTGCAGAAGCTCTTTATCCTGATAAAGTCCCATAAGTTCATTTTATCTTTTATTTCTCTTGCCTTTGGAGATGTGTCGTGAAAAAGGTTGCTCTGGCCGATGTCATAGAAGTTGTTGCCTATGTTCTCCTCTAGAATTTTGATGGATTCCTGTCTCACATTGAGGTCTTTCATCCATTTGGAGTTTATTTTTGTGTATGGTGTGAGAGAGTGGTCAAGTTTCATTCTTTTGCATGTAGCTGTCCAATTTTCCCAGCACCATTTATTGAAGAGACTGTCTTTTTTCCACCGGATGTTTTTTCCTGCTTTATCAAAGATTAGTTGCCCAAAGAGCCGAGGGTCCATTTCTGGGTTCTCTATTCTGTTCCATTGGTCGATGTGTCTGTTTTTGTGCCAGTACCATGCTGTCTTTGTGATCACAGCTTTGTAGTACAGCTCGAAATCCGGCATTGTGATGCCCCCAGCTTTGTTTTTCCTTTTCAACAGTTCCTTGGAGATTCGGGGCCTTTTCTGGTTCCATACAAATTTAAGGACTATTTGTTCCAGTTCTTTGAAAAATGTCCTCGGTATTTTGATCGGGATAGCATTGAAAGTGTAGATTGCTCTGGGTAGTATGGACATTTTAACTATGTTAATTCTTCCAATCCATGAGCATGGAATATTTTTCCATCTTTTTATGTCTTCCTCAATATCTTTCAAAAGTGATCTATAGTTTCTAGCATATAGGTCCTTTACGTCTCTGGTTAAGTTAATTCCAAGGTAACGCATGGTTTTTGGTGTTATTGTAAATGGGATGGATTCCCTAATTTCTCTTTCTTCAGTCTCGTTATTCGTGTATAGAAATGCAACTGATTTCTGGGCATTGATTTTGTATCCTGCCACCTTACTGAATTGTTCTATAACTTCTAATAGTTTGGGAGTGGATTCCTTTGGGTTTTCCATATAGAGTATCATGTCATCTGCAAAGAGAGACAGTTTGACTTCTTCTTTGCCGATTTGGATACCTTTGATCCCTTTTTGTCTTCTGATTGCTGTTGCAAGGACTTCTAGTACTATGTTGAATAATAGTGGCGAGAGTGGGCATCCTTGTCGTGTTCCTGATCTTAAGGGAAAGGCTTCCAGCTTTTCCCCATTGAGAATAATGCTTGCAGTAGGCTTTTCATAGATGGCTTTTATGAGATTGAGAAATGTACCCTCTATTCCTACACTCTGAAGGGTTTTAATCAGGAAAGGATGCTGTATTTTGTCAAATGCTTTTTCTGCATCAATTGAGAGGATCATATGGTTCTTGAGTCTTTTCTTGTTGATATGATGTATCACATTGATTGATTTGCGAGTGTTGAACCATGCTTGCATCCCAGGTATGAATCCCACTTGGTCATGATGGATAATCCTTTTAATGTACTGTTGGATTCTATTAGCAAGGATCTTGTTGAGGATTTTGGCATCCATATTCATTAGAGAAATCGGTCTGTAATTCTCCTTTTTGAGGGGGTCTTTGCCTGGTTTGGGGATCAAGGTAATATTAGCCTCATAGAATGAGTTTGGTAGCTTTCCTTCTGTTTCTATTTTTTGAAATAGCTTTAGGAGAATAGGTATTATTTCTTCTTTGAATGTTTGGTAGAATTCCCCAGGAAAACCGTCTGGGCCTGGAGTTTTATTATTTGGAAGGTTGTTTATCACTGACTCAATTTCTTCATAGTTAATTGGCCTATTTAAGAAATCTATTTCTTCCTGTTTCAGTCTTGGTAGTTTATAGGTTTCCAGGAAGGCCTCCATCTCTTCCAGATTGTTTAGTTTTTTGGCATATAGCTGTTGATAAAAGTTTCTAATAATCCTTGCAATTTCAATGGTGCTGGTCGTGACCTCTCCCTTTTCAGTCATAATTTTAATAATCTCAGTCCTTTCTCTTTGTTTTTGGACAAGTTTTGCCAGTGGTCTATCAATTTTATGGATTCTCTCAAAGAACCAGCTTCTAGTCCTGTTGATCTGCTCTACTGTGGTTCTGGTCTCTAATTCATTGATTTCTGCTCTAATCTTGGTCAACTCCTTCCTTGTCAGTGGGTTAGGCCTGTCCCTCTGTTGCTGTTCCAGTTTCTTGAGGTGAGAATATAGAAACTGCATTTTAGATTTTTCTATTCTTTTGAGTGAGGCTTGGATGGCTATGTATTTCCCCCTTAGGACTGCCTTTGCAGTATCCCATAGGTTTTGGACCGTTGTGTATTCATTCTCGTTGGTCTCCATAAATTGTTTAATTTGTTTTTTGATTTCCTGGTTTATCGAGTCATTCTTGAGCAGGATGGTTCTTAGCCTCCAAGTGTTTGAGTTTCTTCCAGGTTTTTCCTTGTGGTTGAGTTCCAATTTCAGAGCGTTGTGGTCTGAGAATATGCAGGGGATAATTTCAATCTTTTGGTATTGGCTGAGACCTGTTTTGTGTCCCAGAGCATGATCTATTCTTGAGAATGTTCCATGGGCATTTGAATAGAATGAGTATTCTTTGGTTCTGGGGTGTAGTGTTCTATATATATCTATGAGGTCCAACTCGTCGAGTATGGCATTCAAAGCCTTTGATTCTTTGCTTAGTTTTTGCCAGGGTGTTCTGTCTATTTCTGATAGTGGGGTGTTGAGGTCCCCTACTATTACTGTGTTCTTATCTATATGTCTCTTTATTTTGGTTAAGAGTTGGCTTGTGTATCTTGCTGCTCCCCTGTTGGGGGCATATATATTAATAATTGTCATATCCACTTGTTGAATACTTCCTTTAAGAATAATATAGTGCCCTTCTGTATCTCTCTCTATGGCCTCTAGTTTAAAATCCAGTCTATCTGATATGAGAATTGCTACTCCAGCTTTCTTTTGAGGTCCATTTGCGTGGAAGATGGTACTCCATCCCCTTACTCTAAGTCTGAATGCATCTTTGGGTTCAAAATGAGTCTCTTGTAGACAGCAAATGGATGGGTCATGTCTTTTTATCCAATCTGCAACCCTGTGGCGTTTTATGGGAGAGTTTAAGCCATTTAGATTGATAGAGATTATTGACAGATATGATTTTAATGATGCCATTTCTCTTTAAAGTCTTTGTATCGGTTGTGACTTGCTGCTCTGTATCACTCTTGGGGCCTTTTTACCTTTATAGAGCCCCCCTTAATATCTCCTGTAGGGCTGGTTTCGTGGTTACGAAATTGGTTAATGATTGGCGATTTTGGAACGTCTTTATTTCTCCATCAATTCTGAATGACAGCTTTGCTGGATAAAGGATCCTTGGCTGCATGTTTTTCTCTGAAAGAGCTTTAAAAATGCCCCCCCAAGCCTTTCTCTCATTCCAGGTCTCTGTAGACAGGTCTGACGTAATCCTGATACCTTTGCCTTGGTACGTGAGAAATTTCTTTGCCCTGGCCGCTTTCAATACTGTATCCTTGGATCTAATATTTGCGAATTGCACTATGACATGCCGTGGCGTAGGTTTGTCCTGGTTGAGCTTGGATGGGGTCCTCTCTGCCTCTTGGACACGAATGCTTGTTTCCCTTGCTAGATTAGGGAAGTTTTCAGCTACAATTTGTTCAAATATCTCTTCTAGACCTCTGTTTTTCTCCACCCCTTCAGGGATGCCGATGATTCTGACATTGGATCGTTTCATAGAGTCAGTAATCTCCCGTAATCTACATTCGTGGGCGTGGATTTTTTTAAGACCAGCTTCTATTTTCGTTTTTTCTTCTACTAACCCATCCTCCAATTCGCTAACGCGTTCCTCTGCCTCGGTGACCCTGGCCGTCAGAGCCTCTAGTTTTGACTGTATTTGGCCCACTGAGTTTTTAATTTCTGTCAGATTCGCTCTCATTTCTGCCCTTAGGGATTCTATATTCTCAGCAACGCTTTCTCTGATGCTTTTTTCAAGTTTACTCATCATCTTGACCATTGTTGCTCTGAATTCCATTTCTGATAATTGGGATACATCCATATGTATTAATTCTGTGGCCGAGGCCANGATCGTTCTCCACTGATGTTCTGGCCACTTTAACTCTGTTTCTGTTGGTGCTGCTCAACCCTGCAGCATCCCGGGCTGTGCGCCCCACACCCGGCGTCCCAGCCCTCACTTCCAGGGCCGGCACGTCTCTGTCCTTTGTGTTTCCAACCCCGCCCGCCGCCAGCCGCCCCGCGCGGGCTCCCGGAGCTCCCCGTCTCAGTCTGGTGTCTCACGGGTGCTGACCGCGAGTCCGCCTGCTCCCCCGTGCAGGTGGCCCTCCAGCCGCCAGCCGCCCCGCGGACGCTCCCGGAGCTCCCGGTCTCAGCCTCGATCCAGTGAGCACACCGGAGCTCCGGAGCTCCGTGAGATGCTTGGTGGTGCACGCTCCCGGCTCACGGACTCAGTCTGCCGTTTCCAGAGTGCGGGTCCGCGGTCCGCCCGCTCCCCGGTGCAGGTGGCCCGCCAGCCGCCCTGCGCGCGCGCTCCTGGAGCTCGCGTTCTAAGTCTGTTGTCTCGCGGGTGCTGTCCGTGAGTCCGCCTGTTCCCCCATGCAGGTGGCCCGCCAACCGCCAGCCGTCCCGCGTGCGCTCCCGGAGCTCCCTTCTCAGCCTGCTGTCTCAAGCGTGCGGGTCCGCGGTCTGTCCACTCCCCCTTGCAGGTGGCTACCGCTTCCCGGCGCCCTGACACGGCGGCTCCCTCCCCCTTCTGTTTAGCTTCCGATATCTGTGCGCGGTTTCACGGCTCCCCGCTTCGTACCTCGATACTCAGCGCTGGAGATGTTCATTTGTAGAGATCCAGATGTATCTTCCTGCGTCTCAGGCTGATTCCGTGGATATTCCTGCTGGTCTGGTTACCTATCCAGCTCAACTCAGGGGACCGGCTGAAAAAGGGGTCCCCTACTCCTCCGCCATCTTAACCTCCCCCCCCTATTCCTGTGGTTTTGAGTGCTCCCATGTGCTGATGACTCCAGATATTTATTATTGAGTCCAGGGTTCCTATATCTAGGGGTCAGGAGCATTCTTGACTTAAACACTACTGGGTTTGAGTCCTGGCCCTGCCACTCATCGGATGTGTGACCTCAGATCAGTTACTGAACCTCATCCAAGGCCTAGTCCCCTCTTTGTACGATGGGGATCGTGAAAAGAGTTGTAGGAAGTGAGATACACCAGGTAAAGCATATGCCAAGTACTCCAGGTATGTTGCAGCTCATTAACCTTTAATTCTTCATTTTTTAGAATTTGTTATTTTTATTTTTCCCCATATTTGACTCTTCAGGGTACTCTAAGCTTTCATTTGGAATTCCCAGACTTCAGTCTGCCAACTTTCAAATACAGTAACTGCCAACTTTCAAACCAGCTCTTCAGTTCACTAAATGCTCAAGGGCTATGAAAATGACACAGAAATGAAAAGGTGGTGTTATTTTGGTGTATGACTTTGGACTCTACCACAACATGTGGTAAAACATGTATTGGCTTCCTAGGGCTGCTGTGACAAATCACCACAGCCTGGGTGGCTTTTAAAACCACAGAAATCTCTCCTGGAAGCTAGAAGTCTAACATCAAGCTGTTGGCCCACCATGCTTTTTCTGGAGTGTCCAGGGGGAGAATCTTCCTTGCTTCTTCCAGCTCCTAGTAGCTACCAGCAGTCCGTGGTGTTCCCGAGTCATAGCAACATCACTGCAGTCTCTGCCTCCATCTTCACAGGACCTCTTCTCCCTGTCTCTGAATCCAAACCTCCCTTCCCTTCCACAGATCCCATCACTGGGTTAGGGTCAACCTTAGCTCAGTATGACCTCATCTTAACTTGATTATATCTGCAAGGATCCTATTTCCAAACAAGATCATATTCATAGGTATTGGGTTTAAAACTTGACCAAACCTTCTTGGGGGACCCAAGTCAGCCCATTACAGTGCACATGGAAAATGTTTAATATGTCTTGGATGAGTACATGATTAGCTTTTGACCTGAAAAACAATGATTTTTCCAATCCCATTTTGTTTCTCACGTGAGACATTGTGTTTATGTGTGAAAATAGTCTGAGCTTAATCGGTCCCAGTATTAGCAAGGTTCAGGTTCTTGTTTGTGGTACCTCCTGCGAATTCCTCCTCTGGCGGACACCCAAATGCAAAGTCTGTTCTGATCATGATAGACTCTGAGCCCACACTTCAAGCCAGCTGCTTGCCAAATGCTTCCTGCTACGACCCTCTCTAGCCCTCATCACCCATATACTTAGGACTGTTTCAGCTGTAATTACAGGCTCTGACCCTCTACAGGTTCTAGGAACAATTTTGGCCTCAGCAGAAGGGATTTACAGAGCTCTTACCAGTGTTGACTCAGTGTCCTGTCACACCGTGTTGATAGCATGGCCTTACATATTGCCTTGCTTCAGATGCCTATTTGTCTTGATTATAAGAACCAATCTAAAAAAAAAATGATGATCATGTGAGGTGATGGATGCGTTAGTTAACAATATCGTGGAAATCATTTTACACTGAAAAAAATTGTTCAAAAAGAGCAATCTCCATTTCTATCCTGGTTCTGGTTTTCTTGGCTCATTGCATAGTCCAAGCCCCTATTTGATAACCTGTGTGGTATTTCTGTTCTTCTACAAGCGGGACCTGCACTGGGTCAGGGGTCTGGTGGCTAAACTAACTTGCCCTTGCCTGTGGGGTTAGCTGAGTAGAATCTGTCCCTGTAATCCCTTGGCCACCATTCTGTCACTGTAGTCCTTTCGATGGAGATCTCTCAGCTGAGAGAGCTCACCTCAGCTTAGTTTTTATCCACAGCATCTGCTCCATCAGAGGAGACGCACCCCATTCTAGACCCTAGTCTTTCTCACAATCCCCCCTCCACCAGAGGGACAGACTCTTCTAGGACCAGACTCTTTATGACCAGTTACAGATCTACTTCATGGAGTTAAAAACTATTCCAACATATTTGCAAGGTCAGGGCCTTTATCATTCTTCTGATCTCCCAGTATTATTTCTGTTGATTTTCATTAATGTTGTTTTGTTTGGTGCATCAGAACTAGCCGCACACATTTGCTCTGATGATGATGGAAAGATATTTTGCTCAGATTGTTCGTAGTGAATTGGAAGATCATAATAATCTTTTATAAAATGAACACTACGATGGCTGGGCATATTTGTTCCTGAGCCAGCCTGCTGGTCTGCCAATAAACCAGTGTGAGCATCGCTACGGTGCTCCCATCAGGGAGTAACTAAGCGTGTTGCTCACTGAGTCACATTCTCCTTGCCTCAAATACTGTCTAGAAGTAAACATCTTCGTAAGCCAAGATTAACTCCTTCAGGTTATTAGGGAGCTGAGCAGTGTTTAGCAAACTGTTTTGCCAACTGAAGAAACCCTGTTTGCACTGGTCATATTCAGACTGGTGATGAACCGGAAGCTCGGTGAAATGTGAAGTAGGACTTAGACTCTAAAGGTTCCTGCTTAGAGCCACAGTGTGTTGATTCTGAAGAAGAAGCTAAAAATCTTGAATGTAACTAGAAGCAAAGAAGGAGTTTAGAATGGTGGTTTTTCAGTAAGAAAGGTCTAATCCTTTGTTCTTATTTAAACAGCTAAATCCATTGAAAAATACTTCAGAGATAGAATGTTCACATGAAACTAAAATTGTTTTGAGGTGGACCCAGGAATTGAGAGCTGGCTTATGGAAGGTTATATTAGAAAGATTCTGAATTCCCAAGTAGAAATCAGTCTGCACTTCCCAAATTCTTTTCTTGACAGTAAACCTACTTCTCAGGAGAGCAGTTTAGTTCTTCAGAACGTACAGTGCCCAACACAGAAGAATCAAGTCAAAACAACTTCAGCTGCCCCCAAGACTTGTAAATGAATGGTGTTCAGTGTTTGTCACGTCCTTGTTAACACTTGGAGTGTCTGAGTGGTGCTTTTTGCAAAACTGAATGGCAGGTCCAAACTGACAGATATATTGTAATTTATACCAGGTAGATTCATAAGTTAAGTAATGGGAACCTTACCATTCATGCTTCGCATCTTTTCCTGATTCATTCTATTTGTAATCAAGGAGTTTGCTTTTTCCATTATAAATAAAACTTGTAATAAGAGAAACCAAAGATTTGGAAAATTGTAAAGAAGGCAAAAGCAAACGCAGCCAAAGTCCTAGCATCCAGAAGCAATGTGGCCTGCTGTTGGCATTGTTACTTACTTTCCCCCAAGTCCTTAACATATGCATTTTTTGATTCTATGTATACCATTTATATCTGGTTTCAAATTTTTACATAACTTTTAAACGTAAGCTTTTTTCCAAGCTATTGAAGACTCTTCAGATACATTTTAATGATTATATAATGATATGCAATTTGCTTAGTTATTCAGCTAATGAACACTTAGTCTGTTTCCATCCCCCCCCCCCAATTGTCAGTCAGGCTGCAGTGAATGTCTGTGTTCTTTACCCCTCCTTGGCATCTAGCTGAGAATGCATTCTGAGAGTAACACCCCTCTGGTTCTGTTTTAATAAGAATGTTTACAATGTGACTGGCATTTATTCTTTCCGTTTATCTTTCTTTTTAAAATAAAGCCATCGCTTAAAGATTACAGGTTTTCTTACTATAAACATGCAAAGAAGCAGGGCAATAGCACACACTGTAGAGACACTGCAGGCTTACCTATGGCGTAACGTTCCCTTACAATCCCGTGTTACCACAGGGTAGAGCTATCTCGTAAGATCAGCTCTATATAATTCACCCATGTAAGTCTATAAAAAGAACCATGCTTCACAATGCACAACAAACAACACAGCACAGAAACAGCTAAGTAAAGGAATGTTAGAGGGGAACACTATAGTACTTTACGAACATAGCCTTTTACTAAGAAACAAGTAGAACTAATGTCTATTACTAATGCAAATTACTCTGAACTACTATGTTTTATGATATATTCCATGTAATTCAATTTTCATAATGGATTGGACTGTTAATTCCTTTGAAATTAAAAATCTCATTATGAACCTGTGAAACATTCTGAAGCAAATACAAAAACAAAGTGACCTTTAATGTCCTTTTTCAAGTCTGAAGTTCTATGAAAACACTAAGGTTAGGAAATGACATGTAAGTTTTAATGACCAAAGTGTTTGAAATGATACTAAAAATGTCTAAGTGATCTAATTCTGAATCCAATAAGATTCCAAGCTTTGATGGTTTTACCTCAAAATCCTTCACCTCTGTCTATTCTTTTTGCCTCTCACCCCATCACTTCCTATCTGTCCTATACCTCTGATCAAGCTCCCATATTAGCTAATACCTTTTGGCTTGAAATCCTAATATATAAAGACTTACGAATCAAACCCTATGTATGCACCACTGTATTAGTTAGTACTTATACACTGTAAAATTACACTAAAAGAAATGAAAAAAAGTGTAAGGTTAAATATGAATAGAGATATTTGAGAACTGCGGGATTTGATAATGGCATTGAATCAATATCAATTTCCTCACTTGTACTAAGAGAACATACTTATTTGTAGAATATACACACCGAAGCATTTAGGGGTAAAGGGGTATCATAATCTGCAACGTACAATCAAATGATTTGAAGAAACACCTACAGAGAAAGAATGTGATAAGTGAAATAAAATGTTGATAACTGGGGGGATGGTTAGGTGAAGGGCACTTTTTTGTAGGTTGCAATTATTTCAAAATAAAGTTTTTAAAAATGTGTGTGTGTGTGTGTGATGTCTAAGTATTTCCTCTTGCCCCCATTGGATGGCCTTGCACACCCCTTGGGTTGTATACTCCAATCTGGGATCAACTGCCCAGACTATAATAATAACGTCCAAACTGTTCTCTTGGCCTCTTTTTCACCCTCTTTTTGTCTAACCTCAACCCATCGTCAGTGACCTTCCTAAAGTATAAATCCGATAATATCACACACTTTCTTTAAAACCCTCTGTGATTCCTAGGTGACAAGAGTACGTAGATACTTTTTGGATGATCACATGAGGCTTTTCATTGTTTAGTCCCAATTCTTCATTAATGATCTATGTTCCAGCCAAAGGAACTACTCCTCACATTCATAATTTTTATTTCAAATAGAGTTTCTTCTAACCGGAATGTTCTTGCTTTGTCTGCCTTTTCTACTGATATTTAACCCTTGAGAGTTACCCTCAAAATTTCATCCTCTATAGTCCCTGATAATCTTGCAATTAGCCACTTCCCCCATAGCAACTATTTTATTACATTTTAATTATTTACTGTATGAGTCTACCTCTAAATCCAGGTGCTAGAGACTAGTGATCGGACATACTCGTCTCAGTATCTATTGCAACCTGATGGATCTGTGGTGGTTAGAACAGTGGCTGGCCCATAGCAATGAATGCCTGTGGGAAGAACGAACAGAAACCCACCCTGAAAGTACTGCAGAAGGCTTTACATGTTTTATCTGGTGGCAATTACTACTTCATAAGATGACTTGCTTAAGTGAAGAGATATCCTTTATCCAAGATCACATATTCAGTGTCTGAGGATAAAATCCTGAATTTAAAATTATATGACAACTAGTGATGGAACTGGTAAAAAGACCCAGTGTTTGGGATGCACCGGCCCTGCAGCCCTGACTACCAGGGAGGAGGACTGGATTATGACAGTGATTTACCTTGGGCTTTTTCCTGTGGCAGCTGAATAAAGTCAAAGATGTTCAGTTAATTGATGTTTACAGTTGACTTTTAGTAAGTCTTTATCATCTTTAAGAGGTTTACTTTTATTCCAATTTCATTTAAACTTTCTAAAATTAGGAGTGAGCGTTGAATTTTATTAAATTCCCATCTAGTGTTTAATAGGAGTTTTCTCTTCTAAGTTATAATGTAATCTCAGATTGATTTATTGCTTGATTTTGGACCATTCTTGCATTCCTATACCATGTCTGCCATGGTCAAGACATTATTCTAATAGGAATGTATTCTATCTGCTAATATTTCATCTGTTCTGTATTTATCTTCATAAGGGTGAGAGGTAACTATTGTTTACATGTAAATATTAAGCCATGTAACTCCTTGTTATGTGTCAGAAATCATTCCAAAAAAGCATGGGGTCAAACTTACCTCATAGGTTGAGTTTAGGTATGGAAGTTCTAACAGTTCTACCAAGCCAGAAATCCTGAGAGCTAACATTTATTAAGTGCTTTTTTTGTGCAGGTTACTCTTTTAATGGTTTTATATATATTAACCCATTTACATCCTACTGCATTCATATGACACAGTACTTATTATCCCCGTCTTGTGGTTGAGGAACTGAGACCCAGGGATGCAAAGTACTTGTGAGCAGTAAATGGTAGAGTTGGGATTTGAACTCAGGCATTCTGGCTCCAGAGTTTATGTTCTTCACAGTTAAGCAGTATTCCCCAGCATGATACTGGTGGAACACTAACCCCAGGAATTATTTGCTCAAAGATAGAATCTGATGTAATCATTGTTAATATGATTGACTAAGCAATGTAGAATTTGTAAGAGAAATACCATAACTACATATCATCTATAAATATAATAATATAGATTGGGGAATAACTGTATTTAAGTATTTAAAAAGTTAAATATTACCAAAGTAACAATTTTTTTTTTCCTTTTCAGCAATCTTGACACAGAAGAACTATGTGGTAAGTTGTATTTTGGGGGGAGGGGTGGGCAAAGTTGTGGTATTTTGGGGGGAGGGGTGGGGAATCAGACTCACTACTTGCTTTAGGTTGAAAAAAAGCACCATCTTATTTAAATTTCTACATACCCTGAAATTAATGTCCTAGATTTGGAATATAGTAAAAGATAATTGAGATCTCAAGGGATTTATCTTCATCTGTTTTACTCAAGCATGTATTTCACTGGAGAAAGAGTTGGGGCTCATTAATTTGTTCATGGAGAAGAATTGTTTTGCACTTGATACAATTAGTTTAACAATAGCAAATTCTCCACTAGTTTGAATATATTTTTACATTGGTGTTTAATACAACTTCATTATTCTCTTCAAGTATATTGCCTCTTACTACTGTTTTTGCAAAACTGACCCCCTTGACATATAAAAACAACTTTGTTCCATATCTCCCTAAACAGTTCTGGAATGTTAAATGTCACTTGCAAAACAAGTTTCGATGGAGAGAGGAATTTCTACAGATTCCTGACTTATAGCCTCTTCATTTATTTTCTTCATCCTTGTGGTTGGAAACAAAGGTCACAGGCTGGGAAGGTGGAAAAGGCCAATATTTCTGAAATTTGTTTTTTCTTATGAGAAAATTATGAAACATTGTGAGACTATTCAGTGTGAAACAGCTATTTTTCTCTGAACGCTGGGAGTTTTTAAGTTTTATGTTTTAAGGTAATTGTATAAGATAACACCTTGTCCAAGTTTGATTTTGTTGTCTAGGTTTTTTAAAAATAATTTTACAAATGAGATTCTCTGAAACTCCTAACTGAAGTCACAGGCGCTTCCTAAACATCTCATAGTTCTTAAAAATTTAAAGTTTACCAAATCATCACAAAGTCCATTTTACGGTATTCAAGAATGGTTATCTTCCATTTCATTAAATGGTAGAGCAACACCGAGTGAGGTTATGTCAGAATAAAATATCAGAACACGAGGTTTCAAGAAAATAACTCTGAACAACACAAATATGATAATCACCATAAGCTTTCCAATTTTCCAATGGTCCTAAAACACTGTTTTTTGTTCCTGCATAGTGTCTATCTCCTGTTCACTGAGAAGAATCCAACAGAAAAGCATGTTGTTCATGCGGAAGCAAGGTTTCTGATACCAAAGCAGGTCATGATTTTGTTAATTATGAAACACTAGTAAAGAAAAATAGGGAAAATCCTGACATGCTTTTACACATAATCCAACCATGACCCATCCACATATGGGCATTGAACTGTGCCCAGTGGGCCAAAGGGCCCATGGGGACAATGGCCACCAGGCTTTCTAAAGAATAGCAATGACTGTAAAGGTCAAGTTGTGATCCATTCTCATCCACGTGCAGATGGTCCCTGCCAGTGAAGTGGGGAGAGTATCCCAGTAATTTTGTGAGGTTAGGAGATCCCATTTGCCTCAAGAGTCTAGATAGGTCAGGCCAAGTAATGATTTCCTCAAATCATCCAGATAATTCTTTTTGTTTTCTACCCAACTTTGCCTGGGTAGGCATGGCTCATGAGAAATCACACTGTTATGAGGGCTTTTAATGTAAGACATTTAGTGGGTCTTCTTTATTTGCTGTGTTGCTTATGTATTGTTACTAAGGCATATTACATTATCCTTTCTTAGTATGATCGTGTATCTTCACTTAATCCTCTACCAAAAAAACCTTTAACTTGTCTTCCAGAATAGTAGAACTAGATTAGGAACATACTCTGTTTTTACTGGAGAAAGCTCTATGATTTTCCCCATAGTTAGGGAACTAGTATATGGGTTTGTTGGTTTTTTTTCTTTTTAAAGAGAGAGAGCATGCATGCAAGCTGGGGGTGGGAGGTGGGGCAGGGGGACAGGGACAGAGAGAGAATCCCAAACAGCCTCCACTCCTAGCGAGAGCCTGATGTGGGGCTTGATCTCAAGACCCTGGGATCATGATCTGAGCCGAAATCAAGAGACGGACATTTAACTGACCCAGGCACCCCTAGTATATGGGGTTTTAATGCAACCAAATTGCTCTGTATTTTTAAACCCAGAGATTGTGCTCCCAGTCATGTGTTATAATCCTCCCCCTCTCTGTTCAAGAACATGCATTTTAATTTCCAGAGTATAGTTTCATGTCTCGTTATTTTGTAAATATAAAGTAAATATTTAAGTTGGATCCTAATCAAAACCAAATGCTTCAGTGAGAGCGAGTAAAATCTGTCAACTCACACCCCACACAAATTCCCCCTCATGCATGGGAGGGATGGCACGTGATCAGTATAGAAAGAAGAGTTCATGGGCTCTTTCATAGAAGCAGTTAAAAGGTCCAGGAATCTAAAATGTTCGTTCTTTTGCTTTTACTTAGCTTGTTCATTTACTAAATTATGGACCTAGAAATCAAAAGCTATTAAAATAACGTGTTGATTAATTTTAGTTATGAAAATCATACTTAGTTTTTTAAAATTTAGCAATATAGAATTACATAGCCATTTAAGATGAACTGTCAGTCTCCTTTTCCCCCTCTCCCCTTTTTCCCTAATCTCTGCTGCTAACTGCTTGGAGCATATCCTTCCAGATATTTTTATTCGTAAATTGACATTGATACATATGCCTTGATAGATAATTTTTCCAACAGTGAGATATACTGTATGATCAGTACAGCTGCACACTGTTCATTTTATTAAAAAGGCTGCAGATGTGCTGCATTTACCTTCATTTCTCATTCAAATCGCTTTTTGTGGATTTTCGGGTTGTTTCCAACTTTTCACTTGGACAAACAGCATTGAAGTAAATATCCTCATTTGTATTATCTTCGTACTCTTGTATGAGTAGTTCTGTATGGTAGATGCCTGTAGGCATAATTACTTGGTCAAAGAGTCTTTAGTTTGCACGCCCACCAGTAGTGTTGAGGCATGCCACGTTATTCACTCTTCCCATAATTAGGGAGGCCTTCCCAAATAGCAGCTTTAGGCCATAGCTTATCAGTCAGTACATAACTCAGTTACAACTAGGTGTATGTGTTTGAACTCTGGCTTTAAGTCTTTGGTTTTCTGTTCATTCCATCTTTAGCTGTAATCTAAACTCTATCAGGAGTAAAATTATTACTTTCCTGACCCTACCCAGGGCTGAAGGGTAGAGGCTGCCCGAATGGCCTCCGTGTGACCCCTGGGCAGTGTTGAGAGGTACCTGTGCCAGCCAAGTCAAATGCTGGAGGATCAAAAGGCACTGTTCCTCTTCCGGACTACTAGAGCTGTGGCTACCTGGCACATTTATAAAATCGCTAAAAAGAAGGGCGCCTGGGTGGCTCAGTCAGTTAAACATCTGACTCTTAATCTCAGCTCGGGGCTCGATCTCAGGTTTGTGAGCTCTAGCCCTGCATTGGGCTCCATGCTGGCCGTGGAGCCTACTTTTAAAAAAAAAAAATCACCAAAAAAGAGATGTAAAACATTTTACATGATACTGATGTGCTTTCCCTTAGATTCCCAACTGACACCTCCATTCAGAGCATGAGTGTTCCCCCGCCTCTCCATTCTCTGCCATCTCAGTATTGTCCTCCCGACCTAGTATACTGCTTGGGAAGCTGTAACAAGGTACAGACTGTAGGATCCATCTAAACTCATGAGAATGCTTTGTGAGACGAGTTCCCAGTGTGGCCTTGGTGGAGGGTATGGAGCTCTGGTTCTAACTTGAAATTCTTAGGCCAAACCTGAAAACACAACCACCTGGAGGATTAAGGTGCAGACTAGGAAAACAAAACAAAACTTGGTGATGTGACACCACGAGTTAAGTACAATAGGGAAGGGAGAAACTAACCTTTGGTTAGCATGTTATTAGGGAAGATGTTGCACTGAATTTCCACGAGGAGATAATTTTCTTTCTGATAGGCAGTTTGTCGAATAAGTCTGCTTATAAATAATGCTCTATTCTTATAAAACAATGTTCAGACTCTTACCTTGCAAAGATTCTTCACTTACACTGATGAAAATTGGTGGTCACACATTTCATATGCGCTATACAATTCTGCTTTGCTCTTGCCCATGAAACTCGTATGCAGATTTTAAAGAAGTAGATTTCTCCAGGAAATTATTCTATTTCTCAGAGGTCAGGAGTGTTTGTTTTTGTTTTCCCCACAGAACCGTGCAGCTCTTTTTATTTTGTCTTTTGATACTATAGCAAATCATATTATAGACTTTAAGAAAAGGTACGCTACAAGCAAAAGTTGTAGAAGGAGTTCCACATCATTGGATTCTTTGGGCACTGTCCTGAGACCGTGCATATATTCAGCATTTTATCTGTGCTCCGTAGGTATTGAGTTGAAGGGATAGAGGTCACCCTGAGGCGTATCGCCATCTTCACTCCTGCTCTGCTTCACTCTGACCCTTCGGGGCACGTATGAAGTGAAGCTCTGAGCCCAGGCCACAAGGAAGGTTACATCTTGAAAGTGAGGTGTGTTCTGGAGTCCTTGGCCCTTCCTTTGGAAGCACCAGAGTTGTCCTGGCTCTTCTGGTCAGCCTCAGACCCCGAACTTACAAATACGCTGTTAGAATAGGAGAACGGGTCCAGAGCGCAGAGGGCTGAAGGATAGAGGCTGCCCGAATGGCCTCAGTGTGACCGCAACAGCTGGAGGCTACATCAGATGCAAGCCCTGAGCGTGCCCCTGCACCAACAGTCGTTGGTGGTTGTGAGTGATGGATGATTCCCACCTTTGGGTCACTACCTCACTAATTTCTGCTTCTCTGGAGCTCCTGCTCTGCGTTACCCGCCACAAGTGCTCCCTCGGGCCTGCACACTCCGGACCCCCAGGCTGGAGCTCCCCTTCTTGCCCAGAGTCTGTAAAGGCTGGCGCACTTTCTGCTGGGTAGCTGTCTTCAGTCTTCACATCCAGTCCCTGGATGAGCGATTCTGCTGCAGTCATTGCTTTCTATCCCAATCACTTCCACCTCCGTCCCTACCCTGACTTAACCCCTCACCTCCACCTCCTGCCTGGGATTTTGCATGTTCTCCCATCTGGCCTGTGGCTTGAGTGACTCTCAGTGAGCCATGCTGTCAACAAACCAGAGTTTTAATGAACCAGTATTTATTCTGGATCTTTCTTTTTCTCTAATGCTATGATTTGAGGACCAAACTCCTTTGCCCAGCTCACTCTGGAACCGTGATTGAAATGAGGCACTGGAGCACAGTAACAGGAATAAAACCGTCCAAGCTCAGTCACTTGGGAAGCCATCACTGGTCTTCTTTTCCTGCTTGCCGCATCTTGGAGCGTGCAGACATACTGCTGAAATGTCAAGTTCCTATCTACCCTCACCTCATAGCTTAAGCATGGTGTGGGGTCCTTGTTCTGGGATGAAATCACTCCTGGCAATTGATGCTATCTTGTCTGTCCTGATGGTGTGTCACCAACATTTCCCAAACTTGCCACGGCATATGCAGGATAACCTTTCTCATGAGAATGTTGGAGGATGTCACTCTACTTTTCAAAATTGTCCCATGGCTTACCATCACCTGTAGTGATTCTCAGATTTATTCCAGGTAATAATCTATTCTGGCATGTCTATAAAACATGGTGCTTTCTTGGCCTTAACCCAAAAATTCTGATTCAGCGATGAGACCTTCTCAGTCTTCCTTTCTAACAAGTACTCTAGGGCAGTGCTTCCCAAACTTAAATGTGCCAACAGATCACCTGGGGGCTTATTAAAATGCAGATTCTGGCTCAGTAGGTCTGAGTGGGCTTCAGATGCTACATTCTTTTTTTTTTTTTTTTTAAGATTTATTTATGTACTGGAGAGAGAGAGAGCGTGAGCGAGCCAGTACAGAGGGGGAGGGGCAGAGGGAAAGGGACACTGAGAATCCCAAGCAGACTCCCTGCTGAGTGTGAAGCCCAAGGAAATGCCAGGTTTCATCCCACGGCCCTAAGATCATGACCTGAGCCTAAATGAAGAGTTGGATGCATAACCACCTGAGCAACCCGGGCGCACCGAGATGCTGTATTCTAACAAGTTCCCAGGTCATACTGATGCTGCTGGTCCAGACCACATCTTGAACATTGGGGCTCAAGAATTCTCTAGAAGATTCTGATGTAGATGGTCAGAAATACTGACCTAGACTTGAGGATAAATTTAGAGCACTAGCAAGGAATACTTGCAACATATCCAACTTCCTCTCTCATCACTGATTTTTGGCATCCTGCTTCCTTGTTGCTTCTTCTCCTCAAATACCTTTCAGTCTTGTCCTTTATGTCCCCCCACGGCTGACCTACTTGTGTTCCTATAAATACGACAAAAGATCACCTGCTTCCATGCCTTTGTTTACCCTTCCTCTGGTTATCTAGCAGATTAAGTCCTGTTCATCTGTTAATCCTGGCCTTGTCGTGCCTGCTCCATGAAGCTGTCCTGGATTCCCCGCAGATGGACTTCAGCATTCTTTGACCTGTACTTTTTGGGGGGTGGGAGGTTAATCTGAAAATATCTTTATTTCACAGTAGGGTACTGCAGTGTGTGATTTGAGATCTAATCGACATTAATTTCAAGTATATAACAATGATTTGGTATTTATATTATGAAATGATCACTACAGTAAGTCCATCACTACACAGTTTTTTGTCTTGTAATGAGAACTTTAAGATTTAGTCTCTTAGCAACTTTCAAATACATAATACAGTATTATTAACTATAGTCACTGTGTTGCACATTACATCCCATGACTTATTTTATAGCTGGAAATTTGTACCTTTTGACCACCATCATTTATTTCACCCACCCAACAATCTGTTTTCTGTATCTAGAAGTTTGTTTTCTTTTTTTTTTAATTCCACAAACAAGTGTGATGATAGAGTATTTGTATTTCTCTGACTTATTTCACTTAGCAAAATGCCCTCAAGGTCTATCCATGTTGTTGCCTATGGCTGGGTTTCTCTCTTTTCATGTCTAAATAATACTCCATTGTGTATATATTAACTGCATTTTCTTCACCTAGTTATACATTGATGGCCACTTGGTTGCTTCCATGTCTTGGCTATTATAAATAATGGTGCTATGAACATGGAAGTACATGGGTTTTTTTGAGTTAGTGTTTTTGTTTCCTTTGGATAAATATCCTGAAGTGGAATTGCTGAATCATACAGTAGTTCTATTTTTCATTTTGGGGGAATCTTCACAATGTTTTCTATAGTGACTGCCAATTTACATTCCCACCAACAGTGCACAGGGTTCCTTTTCCCCCACGTTTTCACCGACACTTACCTACTGTCCTTCTGATAATCCACATTCCAACAGTTGCTATCTCCTTGTGTTTTTGATTGCAGTTCTCTGATGATTAGCTGTGGTGAACACCTTTTCGTGTATCTGTTTGTCATAATGTATGTCTTCTTTCGGAAAATGTCTATTCTAGTCCTCTGCCCATTTTGGTTTTTTGTGTTTGCTATTGTGCTGTATGAGTTCTTTATATATTTTGGATATTAACCACTTAACCAGATGTATGATTTGCAAATATCTTCTATTCAGTAGGTTGTATTTTCATTTTGTTTTTGTTTCCTTTGCAGAAGCTTTTTAGTTTGATGTAGTTCCATGTGTTTTATAACTTGTTGCCTTTGCTTTTGGTGTCAGATCAAAAAAAATAAATCATTGCAAAGACTGATGTCAAGGAACTTACCGTCTGTGTTTTCTTTTAGGAGTTATATGGTTTCAGGTCTTAAATCTAAACCTTTAATCCAATTTAAATTGAGTTTTTGGGTATGGTGAAAGATTGGGTTTCAGGATTTTTTTTTCTTTTGCATATAGCTGTCCAGATTTCCTAGCACCTTTTATTAAAAAGACTGCCCTTTCCTCATTGTATATCTTGGCTCCTTTGTCATAAGTTAATTGGCCATATATGCATGGGTTTATTTCTGCGCTGTTCTATTGATCTATGTGTCTTTTTATGCCAGTAATATACTGTTTTGATTACCATAGCTTATAATATAACTTTAAATTGTGAAGTGTGATGCTCTTCAGCTTTGTTCTTTCTCAAAATCGCTTTTGTTATTTGGGATCTTTTGTGATTCTATACAAATTTTAGGATTGTTTTTTCTATTTCTAAAAAATACCATTGGAATTTTTGTAGGGTTTGAACTGAATCTGTAAATTGCTTTGGATGATATGGACGTTTTAACAATATTCTTACAGTCCCTGAGCACAGACTAATTTTCCACTTGTCTTCAATTTCTTTCATCAATATATTACAGTTTTTATAGGTTGTGTGCAGATTTTTTACTTCCTTGGTTAAATTTATTCTTAGATATTCTTTAAAGGCAATTAAAACTGGGTTTTTCTTTAGTTTTCTAGTAGTTCATTTTTAATGTATAGAAATACATCTGATTTTTATATAGTGATTTTGTATCCTGTGACTTTACTGAATTTGTTGATTCTAACAGTTTTTTGGTAGAGTCTTTAGGGTTTTCTATTTATAATATCCTGTCAAATAGTGACAGTTACCTTTCCTCTCTGATTTGGATGACTTTTCTTTTTTTTTTTTTTAAGATTTTTTATTATTTATTTATTTATGTGACAGAGAGACAGCCAGCGAGAGAGGGAACACAAGCAGGGGGAGTGGGAGAGGAAGAAGCAGGCTCCCAGCGGAGGAGCCCAATGTGGGACTCTTTGAACGCAGGGATCACACCCTGAGCCGAAGGCAGACGCTTAACGACTGCGCCACCCAGGCGCCCTGGATGACTTTTCTTTTTCATGCCTAATTATTTTGGCTAAGACTTCCAATACTCTGTTGAATATAAGTGATATCTTCTTCCTGATCTTAGAGCAAAGTTTAAACTTTTCAGCATTGATATGATGTTAGCTGTGGGCTTATTGTATTTGTCCTTTATTATGTTGAGATGTCCATTATTATGTTACCTCTATACACACTTTGAAAGTTTTTTATCATGAATGGTCATGGAATTTTATCCAATGCTTGATTTTTATGGGTATTGAACCATCCTTACATCTCTAGAAAACGTCCACTTGATGGTATATGATCCTTTTAATGTATTGTTGATTTCAGTTAGCTAATACTTTGATGGGGAATTTTGCATCTGTGTTCATGAGGGATACTGACTTCTAGTTTTTTGTAGTGTGCTTGTCTGGTTTTGGTAGGAGGATGATACAGCCATATAAAGTGAGTTTTGAAATATTCCTTCCTCTACCACTTTTTTGAAGAATTTGAGGTTTGGTATTGTTCTTTAAATGTTTGGTAGAATTCACCAGTGAAGATATCTGGTTCTGGACTTGTTTGTTTGAAAGGTTTTTGATTACCAAATCAATTTTCTCACTAGTAATTGGTCTATTCAAATTTTCTATGTTGTTGTGAGTTAGTCTTTGTAGGTTGTATATTTCTGTTCTAGGAATTTATGCATTTCTTTTAGGTTGTCCAACTTGTTGGTATGTAGTGGTTCATAGTAGTCTCTTATGATCCTTTGTATTTCTATTGTATCAGTTGTAATGTCTCTTTCATTTCTGATATTTAGTCCTCTTTTTCTCTTGGTCAGTCTAGCTAAATGGCAATTTTGTTTATCTTTCAAAAAAAACCCAGCTCTTACTTTCATTGATTTATTGTCTTTTTTTTTTTTTTTTTTTTTTTTAAAGTTTTTTTTTTTATTCGACAGAGATAGAGACCAGCGAGAGAGGGAACACAAGCAGGGGGAGTGGGAGAGGAAGAAGCAGGCTCATAGCGGAGGAGCCTGATTGTGGGGCTCGATCCCATAACGCCGGGATCACGCCCTGAGCCGAAGGCGGACGCTTAACCGCTGTGCCACCCAGGCGCCCCTGATTTATTGTCTTTTTGATCTCTATTTCATTTATTTCTGCTCTGATCTTTGTTAATACCTTCATTCTCCTAACTTTGGGCGTCATTTGTTCTTTTTCTAGTTTCTTGAGGTACAGAGGTTGGTTATTTGAGATCTTTGTTGTTTCTTGATATAGGTAGGCATTTAGCTCTATGAACTTGCCTTTTAGAACTGCTTTTTCTACATCCCATAAGTTTTGTTATGTCGTATTTTCACTTTCATTTGTCTCAAGGTGTTTTTGACGTTCTCTTTTGATTTCTTCTTTGATTCATGGTTGTTCAGAAGCATGTAGTTTAATCTCCACATATTTGTGAATTTTCATTTTCATCTTGTAATTGATTTCTAGTTTCATAGCATTGTGGTCAGATAAGATGCTTGGTATGATTTCAATCTTCTTAGATTTATTAAGACTTGTTTTGTTACCTAACATATGATCTATCCTGGGGAATGTTCCTTGTGTACTTGAGAAGAATTTGTATATTGTTGCTTTTGGATGGAATGATGTGTGTGTATGTGTGTGTGTGTGTATACATACATATGTATGTGTGTATATATAACCCATTTAGTCTAATGTGTCATTTAAGGCCATTGTTTCTTTATTGATTTTTCTGCCTGAATGATCTGTTGATGTAAGTGGCATATTAAAGTCCTTTACTATTATTGTATTACTGTATATTTCTCTCTTTAGGTGTGTTACTATGTGCCTTATATATTTATGTGCTCCTATGTTTTGTGCCTATATATTTACAAATGTAATATTCTTTTGGTGGATTGACCCTTTATCATTTCATAATAACTTTCTCTGTCTCTTTTTAATTATCTTTGTCTTGAAGTTTATTTTATCTGATATAAGTATAGCTACTCAAGCTTTCTTTTGGTTTCTGCTTGCATGGAATATCTTTTTCTATCCCTTCACTTTCAATCTGTGTCCTTATATCTCAAATGAGTCTCTTGTTGGAAGCATATAGATGGATTTTTTAAATTCATCCATCCATTCTGTCTTTTGATTAGAGAATTTAGTCCATTTGCATTTAAAGGAAGTATTGATATGTATGTTCTTATTTATATATCATTGATTGTTTCCTGACTGTTTAGTAGTTCCTCTGTTCCTTTTTCTTTGTTTCTTTGTTTCTTTGTTTCTTTCTTTCTTTGTGATTTGATGTTTTTCTGTAGTGGTGTATTTCAGTTTTCTGTGTGTCTGTCTGTCTGTCTGTGTCTGCTGTAGGTTTTTGCTTTGTGGTTACCATGAGGCTTACATAAAACAATTTATAACCATCTGTTTTAACTTGATAACACCTTAAGTTTGAACACATTCTAAAGCTCCACAATTTTATTCCCTCACCCCTGTGAAACCTTTTATGTTTTAGATGTCACAATTTACATATTTTTATCTTGTGTATCTGGTAACAAATTACTGTAGTTATCATTATTTGAATACTTTTGTCTTTTAACCTTCATACTAGTTTTATAAGTGATTAACCCTCCACTTTTCCAACATGAGATTATTCTAAATTTTACTATACATTTACCTTTACCAGTGAGATTTATCCTTTCATGTGTGCTCCTCTTAATAATTAGCACCCTTTCATTTCAGCTTAAAGAAGTCTCTTCAACATTTCTTGTAAGGCCAGCCTAGTGGTGATGAACTCCTTTTGCTTTTGCTGCTCTGGAATATTATATATCTCTCTAATTCTGAAGGACAGATTGCTGGGTAGAGTATGCTTGGTTGGCAGTGTTTTTCTTTTAGCCCTTTGAATATATCATGCCACTCTCTTCTGGCCTCCAAAGTTTCTGCTGAAAATCTGCTGATAGTCTTGTAAGGGGTTCCTTTGTACCTAACAAGTTGGTTTTCTCTACTTTTAAGATTCTCTCCTTGCCTTTAACTTTTGACAGTTTAATTATAATGTGTCTTGGTGGGGTTAACTGTGGCTTCACCTTAATGGGAACCTTATGGGTTTCCTGGATCTGTAGGTCTCTTTCCTCAGGTTGGAGAAGTTTTCAGACATTATTTTTCCAAGCAAGATTTCTTGCCCCCTTTCTCTCTTTCCTCTCCTTCTGGGACCTTATAATGTGAATGTTGGTTCACTTGATGATGTCCTATAAGTCTCTTAAGCTATCCTGACTCTTTTTCATTCCTTTTTCTTTTCATTCCTTTTGCTGCTCTTATTGGATAATTTCCACTGCCTTTCAAGTTTACTGACCCTTTCTTGTCCTTCATCTAGTCTGTTTTTGAAGCCCTTTGTTGTACTTTTCACTTAAGTTATTGCATTCTTCAATTCTATGACTTCTATTTGGTACTTTGTATTTTGTATCTTTGTGAAATTCTAACTTTATTCTCTCCTTTTATCTATGTTAAATGTCTCTGGCTCCTTCATCTAATTTTCCTCTTTGAGTTCATTGGCACCCTGCTTGCCCTGGTGCATCCCCCTTGGTAAGTTATAAAATAATTTGAGTGGCACTGACCTGTGCCACCTCAAAATAACCCTTATACTTAAGCTCCTATCCAGGGCTTGGGTGTTGTAGTTTCTAGTCAGAGTTATTTTGCGTTCTAGTGTATTGGTTGGAGAGTAATTTTTTTTTTCTGCTAACTGCTTTGATAATTGAGATGAATGAGTAGATGAATAAACAAAGGAAGGAAGGCTAGATAGGTGTTAGCTCAGAAACCTTATTGTCTTCTCATGTTCTTTATCAGCGTGTATCTTCTTCATAAACTTGATTTCACAGTAGAAAGGCAATTTATAGTCTCTCCAGGGGACCCTAATTGATTAAGTCAGGTATCTTGTTTATGAAAATATTGTAAAAGGTGGTGTTCCTTCATGTTTTGTTTTTTAACCCTTATTTTTAAGCACCAAATTCTATTTTTCACTTAATATATTCTGTCGTCTTGCATTTGAAATCCCCATTAGTCTTTTTTGAGCCTTTTATATATTAAAAATATGCTAATAATTTTATTTTTCCATTTTTTATGTTTTGCTTGTTTCAACTTAGTGTGGATTCTACTCTGCTAATTATTTTTGTTGAAGTTACTATTCTGTAGCCACATTAACTGCTTGCTAGTTGATGAACAATTGTGTTCACAGGGACTTCATTTATTGCAAATAATGGCGACAAGGTCCAATATGTTGGTCAACACTCACAGAAAGTCAATATCAGAACCAGGAATTAAAATGTTACTGTCAAGCAGGTATTTAAGGAATACCTGCTTCCTTATTTATTTTCCAACGAATCTCTTCCTGAAAGAACCCTATGTGAGATGATTTACACCATACATTTTTTAAGGAATGCATAATCAAGAATGCATTTGCTTTTTGTCAAAAATATGCCATGCATTTTTAATCCCTGTGTAATAAATTATAATTTGACAGTGATAATCTAGAATTGATTTATTGCTCACCTGTGTTTGTTTTTCTTAGATAATTTCTGCACATTTACTAATAAATCATTCAGTGGTACATCTCTTTTGTTATTAGTATCAATGTCAACAAGTAATTCCATCTTGAGTATTAAAGTTTCCATAAAACATGCTGAAATTTATCCCAGTGGTCTCAAATAGCTTTATGTTTTTTCTTCTCATTCAAGTTGATTCCATAAATACTTACAGCACATTAAAGAGAGGCAATAATAAACTGCTCATCCAAAGATGAGTTCACAGGAATGGTGAGGGCTAATGATTTTCCAGTGACTGAAAGTTCTAGGTCTTTTCAATATATGACTTCCTATGAATTTCGGTTAGGCCAGATCTCTCATTTCAGAAATAGGTAGATTTCTATAAGTAAATATGAGGTTTTGCATTTATCTCTCCTATACTTCAGCTTGTTTGGGATCAGTCTATATTCCAGACTCCTAATTGTAACACCCAGTGTATTATTTATTTTTACCAATTGAAAAATGTGATAAGCATCCATTTGCTCTGCCCAGATTGTTAAAAAAAATTAAATCATGATAAGAACAGTAACATGGGAGGTGCTAAGGGGGCCATCCTTGTGTTTTGTCACATTATTAATTCTTAACCAGGAGGAGAGCTTACCTTGCTTAAATGTCTCCCAGGAAAAAACAGTAAAATGTAGTTTAATTTTTTGCTGAAACTACTGTCTTAAAAAGTGCTATAATAATATGCTATTGAGAACAATTTTTTTATCGTAACAGTCTTGTCCATAGATCCAGATTCATTTTTTTCCTATTTTTGTAAGAAAGATCATTTCTTCAAGGATAATGGTAAACATTCAGTTTTGGTTTTTTTTTTTTTTAATGAAATGAGTATATTGACACCCTAGTCTCTTTTGAAAACCCTCCGGTTTTCACTTACAGCATTTTGTTTTACACATTCATGGAACATATCATCAGTTGATTTTGTTGTTATTTTATGATATCTAAATGCAAACATGATTTTTTCTAATATTTTTACTTTCAGAATATTTTTCCCAGCACTTGGGCGAATATGAGAACGTACTAGCAGCACTTGAAGACCTAAATCTTTCCATCCTGAAAGCAATGGGCAAAACAAAAAAAGTAAGGAAATGTTGGTGTTTATTTTCTGTAAAACTCTTCTTTGAAAAAATTTTCTTGAAAATCCTATTTCCTAATGTATTATAAAAGTATACATTGGTTTTTGTCACTGATAACTTACTTTCTCGATATTAAATGAACTATTGTAGCCATTCACAATACAATTACAGAATACTAGGTGCCAGAATCTGTGCTTTTTGCTGAGGATACAAAGAGCTATTCCAGCAGCTCTTACTGTGGTCTCGAGACAGGTGTGTAAACAAGCAATGGCAGTATAGTACAACAGGGGGAAGCACAAGATGGGGCACCTGTTTCGTGCTGGAGGAGAGAACGCCTGAGCAATTACAGATGAAATTATAGCTAGGGAAAGGTGAAACAGACACATGGAACAGCATGTACAAAGTCCCTGTGTTGGAAGGGGCATGGGGTAGGCACAAGGCATTCAAGTAAATAAAGATGGTCAGTAAGGTTAAAGTCTAGAACACTGAGGAGTGGCATGATGTGAGATGAAACGTGTGGTAGAGAGGGGCTGTACCTTTCATGATTTTGTTGGTGAACCCGAGGATTTAGACCTGTATCCTAGATGCAAACAAATCAGCCACATTTTCAGCGAAAATATGGAAATTCATGCAGCCTTTTGAAAAGACCATGTAAGAATTAGCTTGAGATCAGGGTAGATGGGCAAAATGAGGAATAGAACCAGGAAGATGAGTGAGGAGGCTAGTTTACTAGCCCGGGTGAGAGATGTTGGTAGTTTAAAGGTATTGGCAAACAATATGGAAAAAAGGAAATTAACTGTACATATGTCTGGGATCTATCAGTAAATTTGGAGAAGGAATGAATATGGGGGATGGGAGAAGGACAAGTCCAGGATGAATCTTGGTTTTTAGCTTGTATGCCTGGGTAATAGCACTACTTTAGAGAATGCTGTAAGGAGACTAGGTTCGAGGAGGTAAGATTAAAAGTTCTCTTCTAGACATGTTGAATCTAAACTGCTTTTGTGATATCTAAGGAAATTCAAATAAATCATTAGATACATGGATCTGAATATGAGAGGTCTAGATAGGACATATGTTTGTGAATTCTTAATACTTAGGCGAAGAACTTGAATGACATCACCTGGAGAGAGACTATATAGTAGAAAAAGGAGAGGACTTAACACTGAGCTTTAAGGAACTTCAGTTTTGTTGGTGGGTGGAAGAGAATGAGCCAGCATGAGAGTCTGAGAAGGAGTGGGCAGAAAGAGGAGAGGGAATCTGGGAGATTGTAGTGTCCAGAAGTTGGGGAGAGTGTTCCATGCAGCACAGAGGTGTTGAGAGCACTGACTGCTGTGGAGGGGGGGAGAGAGATGAGAATTTCCTGTCAATCAAAAAAGATATTTTAGCATGTGAGGTACGTAGCAAGAAGTAAAAACCTTTAAAGCTTATGTGGAATTTCCAGATAAAGACAGCAGATTTATGTGTACATCACTGAACCCTGCTCACTCCTAAAGCCCCCAAAGGAAACTAAAATGAGATCTTTTTAGTGAGGAAACAACAGAAGTTGGGAACTGAAAAGCCAATGAACAAGTGGTCGCTGGCAGCACAGCTGACACGTTTGATGACCTGACTTGTAGTGGGAAAGCCGAATGCCCCAGGTGGGCTCATGGGCTCAGGAAATTGTAGCACTAGTTGCCCCTGGAAAAGGATGGGAATGGTCAGGCTAAAACAGGGGGACTTGTTGGAAATCTGTGATTCCCTGCTCTTCTCTACCCAGTTGAGCAACTGCCTCTTGATCCACCCACCTAGAAAACCTAGACTTATTCCCCGAAAGGGTTAAAGGAGAGGGTCTCTGCCCACAGCTGAGGGATTAAGGTAGAAGTTTATAAAGGAAATGAAAATACCTCCAGGTTTCTTCCCACATTTAACTCCTGGAGTGTTGGCCACTCAGAGGGCTGGCATCCTGCAGGCAGACAGAAAGAGGTGGTCTCTGAGAAATCTTGCCAATGCAATTGAGAGTCTCTCTCATGGTAGGTGGAGCTCAGCCTGGTCTCCCTCTTCTCCCCTGGAATCCTAAAAGCTTGTCCACAGCCCATCCTTAAAGATGTACAGTCAGCCAAGTGTCACCAAACTTCTTACAGGAAAGGAGGAGACCAAGACAAACCAAAAAGGGAGGTGGAAGGAATGAACGCACAAAGTAACACAGGGGACTCCACAGGAAGAGGAAGACTCCCAGTGAGTCTCCTCAGCCTCCTCAGAGGGACAAGAGAAGGTATTGTTTCCATGAAAAATAGGATGACAGACAGAACACTGAAGAGCTCTTTGAAATTAAAAGAAGAGCAGAAATAAAGACTTAACAGAATTCTGGAAAACAAAGTTGAGAAAGTCTCCAAAAAAGTAAAGCAAAAAAGGAAGTGTTAAGCAAATTGAAACATCAGCCTAAGCTGTCCTATATCCAGATAACAAATTCCAGAAAGAAAGAACAGAAAAATAGAGTCTGGAATACATTTTCTCTTGATCTGTTAAGGTGTACTTGGAAAGTGCATAAGATGTTACTCCTTGGGACCTTCCCTCTAGAAATGGTAATTCTTTCAAACCTCTGCTTGGTGTGGCTGGCTTCTCTCCTTATTCTTTAGGTCTCACCTTTAATACCATGTCCTCAAAGAGGTCTTCTCTGACCACCTTATTTAAAGGGGTTGTGTCTGAGTATCTCGTTTCTTGCTGGCAATGATCAGAATGAGTAACTATGTATTTTGTTTTCCTTGTCTGTAAGGAGGGAAAATACCCAGAGCCTCACACAAAGCCTGACAAAATGTACTCAAAAATTTATTGATTGGTTAAATAAATTGACTTAAATGGATATTCGTACAACTCTAAAAGCTAAGTAATTTACTCCTGAGAGAAAAATTGCTCCTGAGTCCATCTAAGAATTGTTCAGATATCCTCTAATGGGAAGGAAAAGCAAGTATATAATCCTTATTTTCTCACAAATTATACTAAAATCATGTTCTTTGAATTAATACAGTGAGGCTTTGTGGGATTTAAACCAAGATCAACCTGTTATTCTGGTCTTTGTTACAAAACTTCTTTCTTTCTTTCTTTTTCTTTTCTTTTCTTTTTTTTTTTTAAGATTTTATTGTTAGCCCATGATGGGGGAGGGTCAGAGGGAGAAGCAGTCTCCCCACTCAACAGGAGAGCCTGATGCAGGGACTCTGGGATCATGACCTGAGCCAAAGGCAGATGCTTAACCAGCTGAGCCACCCACGTGTCCCCACAAAACCTACTTCTTAACAACGACCCTTAAAAATACCTTTGATCTATATAATCATATTGCTTACTCAAGGACAAAAAGATCTTTTTTTAATGGTCAAAATAAGATTAGGAAAGGGTCTTTGTGTGATAGCTGAAAGAAGAGGAAAATGCAGTTTGACAGTTTTTTCAAGCCACTGTTGCACTGACATCTTCTCCCTACTGTCTAGCACAATGAACCCTTCGGAGTGAGAAATCCAGCATTTCTTTTTGAGAATCTCTCTATATTTTCACCCAGATGAAAAGTCCTGTCTCAGTAGGGAGGGCTGACTGTTCTAAGGTTTTATGAAAAGTGAAATGCAAGCCATTCATGCAGTACATCTGTCTGCTGTGTCAGAGAATGGATAAAATGGCTTTCAGCGGCTCCACTGAACCCCCAGGAGGGGATGCAGGATGGATACAGCCTGTCACCATTATTCCCCCTCCTCCTCTTGTTCCCTTAACCCAGAGCCTTTCTCTAGGTCCTCAGGGGTTGCCTGGATGATTCTACTTTGCTTACTTTTCAGAAGAAGCACCGTAGGTCAAATTTTAAATGGTCATTTGAAAACCTTGAAAGTAGCTAAAAGCAGAACTCACCATCTGGCTGTGGGATGTCACCAAAAAAATACTGCGTTTGTCTGTTACGTTTTTCTTTCTACAGTGGGGTGAGAAGCTAATGCATATCATTAGTGTGTAATGTGCTTGTAATCACAAAGCAAATGTAGAATTCTGATGCTGAAGTTAAATTCCACTTGTGCCATTTATATAAACAAAAATGGAATTCTGGATTCCCTTAATCCTTTCCCGGTAAGTCTTAAAAAGGAAATGGTCATAAGCCAAAGTGAAGAATGGTGTTCTTAACATAATTACCTAGGGTGTAATTACTTCACCTTGAGAAGTGAAGCTGGGAAAAATGTCCAATATTAAAATGTATACATATTTTGTAGTTTTCACCTGGAAGTTATTTTTCAAAAAGTACATTCTGCAATACATCTTCAATTATTTTAGGAAGAAAAAACACACTCCAGTCTTAGCATGATTGGGTCTCTGTTTTTCCCTTGTTTCTTATACCTGTCTTTGGGATCTGTAGATACCTTCATTTTACCTTCCCATCTCTTCTCCAACCTTGTTTCCTTACATTTAGCATCTGGGCTCTCTGGGCTCCATGCTACTTTCACTTGTTAAAACTCATTATTTTTTTCATTTATGAGAAAAAGAAGCCTGTGTGTGTATTTTTCTATTAAGAAGAAGGAAATATAGGTCTCAGAATTCCTGTCTGGAGAAAACATCATTAATTACTACAGTTTTATGCAGGATTTATCATTAGAAATAAAAACTTGAAAATTTCCTTTGTTTCAGGCAAAATGTAGGAGCTGAAATAGTACAATGTGTGGAATAGTGAAAACACCCTCACAGGCTCATAGAAGGCAGGCCCTTAATTCTGTATGGTTTCATTACAATCCTTTTAAGTATTCTTTAAAAATAAAATGAAAAGCATTCTTGGACTTCGTAGTAACCATAGGAAAACGAGCTTTTTTGACATCCCATTTGAAATGATCTATCTTCTGTGTGAGTGTGTTTTTATGAAGAGGAGGTAAACACTAGGGCCAGGGAAAATAGGAGAAAAGTGTCTGGAGGTTGCAGTTTGGCCCAGAAAAAGAGAAGCCTCTGTGTCAAGTGTATGCTTCAGAATCTTCCTTCCAATGTTGAGCAGACTCGTGCCCAGTGCTGGCAAAAAGGAACCCCAGGCCCTTGGAAAGTCTACTCTGTTAAGTCATGGGGGATGACATGGTTCTCTAGGAGACCCATCTTCTCCTGCAGGAATCTGCAGTATCTGCTGACTCAAAGGAAGGAACCCTGGGCTGAGGAACTTGTCACCACTGTCTGAACAGGGAAAGGGCAGGACTGAGGTCAGAGAGCTGACCCAGTTTATGTGAGTATGACTCGGGGGATAATTTAAAGGTGAGAAGAGGCCACTTTGAGGTTACTAGTAGGGTTCGGACAATGGTGCAGGTGGTTATTTAAGGCAAGACCATCAACTGGTGGCGAGGAGGAGAAGGGACTCCAGCTCACAGTGAAGTCTGGTCAGTCTCAAGACTTGGATTGACACGCTCCCAGCAACCACATCAGTAGTTCTTCCTAACTATTGCTGGAACCCTACCGGACCACTGGCAGCTGACCTGACTTCCCTGAGCCAGCTTACCAGACAGCAGCTTAGGGCTTGAGTGTCTCTGAGCAAAAAAGGAATGAGGAATAACAACTGATGCCAACTAAAGTTTATATAGTTCCTTCGAGTTTTCAGTATGCTTTAACATATGTAATTCTAACACCCTACTGAAGAATATCAGGCAAATAAAAATACACTCATTTCAAAAATGTGGAAACTGAGTCATGAAGTGGTTAGTTGATTCCATATCCTAAAGCTAGTGAGATTTAAACCCAGTTCTCACTGGAAATTTTTTTTTATTTAAGGTTTATGTGGTCCCATTGGAACATATTGCAAATATGCAATTCTAAGTTGTGTCGTGGCACAAAACATGGTCTTTGAAATGACTGAGGTCTTCAGAGTTTAGTTGTGGATCGATAAAGTCTGGAGACTTGTAGCTTTCAAAGTTAAGTTATTTTCAACTTTGTTTTAGGCGAAGGAACAAATAGGTTTCCAGAGCTTTGTGTAATATGTGAAGAACATATGAAAGAAATTATAGACAGAAGCAGGTAACTAAATACTAAAATAATAATTAAACACTAAAATTAAATATGAAGGGTGGATAAGCAAAGTTCTAGGCAAGGAAGTTCATACATTTTAAAATACATAGTCTGGGGGCGCCTGGGTGGCACAGCGGTTGGGCGTCTGCCTTCGGCTCAGGGCGTGATCCCGGCGTCGTGGGATCGAGCCCCACATCAGGCTCCTCTGCTATGAGCCTGCTTCTTCCTCTCCCACTCCCCCTGCTTGTGTTCCCTCTCTCGCTGTCTGTCTCTATCTCTGTCGAATAAATAAATAAAATCTTTAAAAAAAAATAAAATAAAATAAAATACATAGTCTGTTGTTATCAGAGGAACAGATGGAATGTTAACTAAAAAAGGAAGTTACCTGCCACGTCAAACGAGAGATTTAACTTTTTGCCTGGAGAGTAAAATATATCCAAAAGAAAGGCTAATATACTGGAGATCAGTAAGCAGAAATACCTTCTGAGCTCTGGGTAGATTTATAAAGGATCTGAAAGTATCCAAATAGGAGCCCACCTGATTTTTTTCCCCCCAAATAGCTAACTATTCTGACACCATTTCTCCATTTTTTTATCACACTCACTAAAACACCATATTTACCATTTGTTAAATACTTATACTTGGATTTATGCCCAAGATCACTGTCCTGTTCCACTTATAAAATGTATTGTCTAGTATTATTAATATGTTGTCTTAATTTTTGAATACTTGGGTATATTCGAAAACATGAAAATACAAATCTACCCTTTCTGTTCTTCTTTTCCAAAGAGTTGTTTTTCCCGTATTGCCATTTGTACGTAAGTTTTATAGTTGCTTTCCAATTCTACAAAAAAATTCCATGGCAAATTTTATGGCTTTACATTAAATTTGTAAGTTTAAGAGAACTGTCATCTTGGTAATATGCCTTCCCAAGCAGGTACATACATATATCTCCGTTTATCCAAGCTTCCTTTTGGGTCTTGCTAAGTTTTTTATGATACTTCATATGGTTTCAGAACACATCTTTTTGAATCATTTCACGGATATTTTATATTTGTGTTGGTTTTGTAAATGGCCAACCTCTTCATATCCCTAACTTAATATTGGTGATATCTTAGAAAATGACTTTTTTTTTTTTTTGGTATATAAATTTGGTAGCTAAGCTAGGTACCATCTTAAGTAGCTACTCTGTGACATGTCATTTCTCATCCCCTGCTGATATTATGGGTTTGAACATTGAAATCCATGGCCACTTACTGGAAGAACCAAGCCATCCCTCTGTCTCCCCCAAAATCCAACTCTCTACTTAGTCTTTAGCTTTCTGATTTACCTCCTCCCATTTTTCTGATCTGAACTTTGAAACTGTACCTTATGCCCATTGTTGTTATGTAAGATTTCAGATGCCTCAGTGCTACCAGGCCATAATAAATGTGACTCTATACTTTAAAATCTTAGAGGAACAAGATAATTTTCCACAATACCAAATAAAACTTTTAAAGTTGTTACAAAATACTACAAATACAAACTTTTTTTTTTAAAGATTTTATTTATTTATTGAGAGAGAGAGAGAGAGACAGCCAGCAAGAGAGGGAACACAAGCAGGGGGAGTGGGAGAGGAAGAAGCAGGCTTATAGCGGAGGAGCCTGATGTGGGGCTCGATCCCATAATGCCGGGATCATGCCCTGAGCCGAAGGCGACGCTCAACCGCTGTGCCACCCAGGCGCCCCTACAATACAAACTTGTAACATATTAACAGATTCTCTATTTCTATTAGAAGAGAAAAAAATGAATAAAACCATGAATAAAAACGTATTTAGTTAATTGTGGGTACAACAGGCTATGAATAAACTTGACATTCAAAAATGAGAGATCAATGTTAACTTAGTGGTCAGTTAAAACTCAGGGAGGAGATGAGACTTAAGTGAGCCTCAGGGAAGGGGCAGGATTTTAATAGGAAGATAGAAGGGCCTGCAGATGTCCTTTTTTGACTTTTTCAGTGGGTGGTTGAGGACTGGTTCTGCCAGCGGCGCTCGTTCACATACAAAATAGGCTATGGTTTATCAGCAGTCGGGGGTAAGGTCATGCTGACTATAGTTTGTCACATTTCACCTTATTTCCTGTTTCTTGGATGAGTGTATAAAAACCAAGCAGTGATCTTGCAAATAATCTTGAGAGGACTTAAAAAAAAAAATCCAGCAAATTCCTGGACATGTGTCAGAGGCCCCAGGTAAACTTGCAGTGTACCCCTAAATCCACAGAGATCCCTACAAATTATCACTTTTTTCATGATCACTTTCTCTTTTCAGACAGTCCTCCCAAGCCTCCTCCCTTTTCCCACCCCAAGCAGAAATAAGATATAGTGAAAAATAATTGTATTATGTGTCATGTCCCTATGGTTTTGAATAGCTGTTTATTTTCTTCATGGAAATCTTTTTAAAATTTCTTTCTTAAATTGCTGGGTGGAACGCTTAATTTCTAACAGAAATTGGGAGTTAATTATCTGCCTAATGAGGTTAAAGTACAAAATACACTACTTTATTTAAACAGAAAAGCTGGTTTGTTTTGCCTCAGGATACAGTTCTGAACTACAGTTGTCTTTGTGAAGCTATGGCCCTGTTTCTGAAGAACTGATCTTTGTTCAAAGCTAGAGAAGGGAGGGAGACGTTAATGCAGACATATCTAGGGGGATACACAGCACAACTTATGATTCTTCTGTCATGAGAACCAAATTTGAAGAGACTCGTTTCTTTTGCCTGAAGTGGAAAAGTGTAGAGGGAGAGATTAAAAATGGGTCTGTGTTGTATTTCTCGATCTGACAGGCATCAATTATTATCATGTCATTGTTCTTTCTCTTTCTTGTTTTCTGTTGCAAAATAAGACTGAATGCTATTTGAGATGATTTCTTTTTGCCAAAGACTTTATTTGAATAGCACGTGCAGAGACAAGATGGATATGGTGTTATACCTGTGCTTCCTGTGTGGCTCCAGGATGAGACAGCTCATGGCCATGTGGTTTTGTCTGTCCCCGTGGAATGATTTATTCAGTGGTCTGATGGTTGTGTACTGGCACATGGCCTGTAGCTCTCATGGCCCTACGAGATTGTAGTGTAGTCTGGGATTGCTGGTGTGGTTCACAAATGACACACATGTAGGATTTCTTTGGACTTGGACAAAAATGCAGTTTGAATTTCTACTGTGGATCATATTTACTTTGAAGACTATGGACTGTCCTGGAAGTGGCCTGACTTCAGACATTTTGGGAAGGAGATTGTTTTCTGTACTTATACATGTAGGTGACTGGATACTGGCTGTGTTTTATTCTGTGAAGTTGAATGTCCGCTCAGGCAACCTCTTAGCTTTCCTTCTTGAACCAAAATTGTAATAATACCATAGCTGACATTTATTAATTACTACTTGCTGAAGACTATACTAAATGCTTTTGTATCTTACTTAATCCTAAAATCTTATTAGGTAAGTTCTGCTTTGTTCTTGTAAGTATATAAAGAAACTGAGGCCAAAAAAGTTTAGGTAACTCACTCAAGGTCAAAAATCTCCAACTGATTCCCTGTGAATTTCTTCTTAGACCTTCTAGGCTTGAAGCTATTACCATTTCTAACCAATTTCCTGAAAACATAACAAAAATCATGTTTGGTTGGAAAGAAAAAGAAAAAATTTTTTGGACTTGTTAGTCGCAATAGTTATCTACTGCTGTGTAACAAATTTTCCCCTAAATTAGCAATTATTTTATGTAGTTTATGAAGGTCAGGAATTTAAGAATTGCTTAACTGGGTGATTCTGACTCAGATTATCACGACGTTGTAGTCAAATTGTGAGTTGGGACTGCACACATCTGAAGGTACTTCAGGAATAATTCTTAGCAGCGTTGGCACATTGGGTTAGCTTCAGTTCCTCCTCATGTGGAACTCTCTACGGGGCTGCTCCTATGACACGGCAGCTGACTTTATCCAGAGCAAGTCCTCACAGAGAGACAAAGAGATATAGGCAAAGAGACACACTAAAATGAGAGCGAGACTAGGGTTATAATATAATCTTGGCAGTAATATCCTGTCACTTCTATCACATTCTGTTCATTAGAAGAAGGTCCAGCCCACACCCAAGGGGAGGAAAATTACACTCCACTTCTCCAAGGGAAGAATCAAAGAATATGTGTTCCTATTTTAAAACCACCAATAGTAGTCAAATTTTAACTGTGTGTGTGCACACCTTGAGATGGAATGGTGGACGGAAATCTTTTTTTTTTCTTTTAATATCTGACTCCATTAAAAGAAACCAAATTGATTTTTAAAACTGGTCTACATGTCCATTCCTTGTTTTAGTTGAATATTATGAATGCCGAAAAATGGAATCAGCTACATTTTATCTTTAGAAGGATACCTCAAGCCACATATACAAATGTATGCATGAAGAACTAGGTATCAATAGAGCTAAAACGTGCATACCAAGATAATACATTTTTTTGTTTGAGTTAGTATTCAAGATGACTATTATGAAACAAGCCTTAGAAAAGTACTTTAAAAATACTAGCTTTCAGAAAGAATTCTAGTTTTAAGTGACGGAATACAAAACCACGTCTCTTAGGAGAGGCTTAGTTCAGTCACTGATTCAGCAGAAATGCCATGCTGGGAAATGGGAAGGAATCCAAGTTTTATAACACAGCGCTCTCAAGAGACTCACCCTAGAGCAGAATGGGTAATGTGGGACAGTCTGTTGTGCAGAGCTTTGGGATAGAGTTGATAGAAATGGTTCAAACTCTTACAGTAAGAATAGAAAACAGGAAAGCATTGTTTTGTCCTCCTAATCTGGAAAGTCATCAAGGAGTAAATGGCATTTAAGCTAAACTTCAAAGGATAGAAAGCAGGTCTATGGGCAGAGATTGGCAGAGTACAGTGGGAATGGAAGTCACTCTCAGGAAAACTAGTAACATAAGCAGATGTGAGAAACACAGTGTATTTTCTTGCAAATTTGGGGAATACAGTGTTTTTGAAGCATAAAGCAACTTTGGATGCCAGTGGGTATGCAGGCTGAAAGGCAAAGTGGCTGGGAAATTTAGAGTTTAATCATTGAGCAGCAGAGGGACGCTGAAAATTTGACAGAATAGAGCTGATCACCTGGGGTTCAATTCAGTGAGTTCTTCCTTCTCTCAAAATACTTTTTTGATTTCCCAACTGTGACCTTAAAAATAAGGATAATGTTTATTTCTTCAGTCACAGTATTGATCTTTATTCTTTGAAAGAAATGTTGTGTATGTTATGCCATTTTATGCATGTTTATGTGTATGTGAATCTCGGTCTTTTTTATGAATTCTAGACAGTTCCACTATTTTCAACAAGCATTACTTATTCCACATTAAAAAAGTATATAATGGAACTAAGAATTTTTCTCATTTTTAAAAATGCCATTCTCGATCTAATCATTTTTTGGTTATTAACAATCAAAATGAATTAAGAAACACGAAGCCAGCATTGCCAGCACTGTATGTTTCCCTATTGGAGTATATTTTTATGTCCAGGAGTAGTAGATAAAGGCCAAGAATTTTTGGCTTTCAACTACAAACAAAACCACAATTTATGCAAAATGTTCAGAAAATATGTACGGATTTTTCTTTGTTTTTCTCAAGAATATAAAAATTTGTAGGTTATCACTCTTTACATAGTCCTTTCATTTTTCTACATCATCTGAAAATCAGTATTTCAATTCAATGAAATTGTGGGAGGTGAGGGGTTAACTCACAGGTGTTATCTTGCTTGTGGGAGAGAAATGTATTTTGATTTATCTTATGATTCAGTAATATATGAACAATTATTATTCTGGTAAACATTTGTTAACCTCATGATTTCTAGATTTAAAAAAAATCAAATCACTAAATAACCCACCTATCAAAATTTTTATACTGTATACAATATTTTAAACATTATAACAGTAAGTAAACATTATAAATGAAAAATCACCCATATGACTATCACCCAGATAAAAGGGCCGTTTGGGAGACAACAAAGATCTGAAGGGGACACACTCTTCCATCCCCGTGGTCTAATCCGCCTTATAACATTGCTTCCAGGCATCATCTTCTCTTTCCACTCCTGACTGGGCTGTGTGAGGCAGAACCGTGATGATTCTCACTAGGGTTCTTTCCACAGACACAGAATGAATTATTCTGCTTCCAGTGTTGTCTGTAGATCACACTCCACCCTACAGGATGAGAAATGCTTCCCCCAAAATAAGACTTCCCCGATCCTAAACCCTAAGAGGCTAAAAACTTAAAATGGCTCCCCATTGCCCTCAGGAAAAAAGTCCAGATGCTTTGCCCAGGACACAAAAGACCCAGCAAAAACTGGGCCCCCGTTGCCCACTGGTACCCCTGCTCATCTCTCTAGTCCCACCTCTTGCCAGTGCTGGCGGACTTTTGTCCCAGCCATGCGTAGCCATTTATAATTCTCTGAATTCCTCATTGTCTCTGCCCCATTTTGGACTTTGCTATGTAGTGGTTCTTCTGAGTGGATGAATTCCTTTGCCCTTCCCATGTTCTTTCTCAGGGCTCCAATTACCTACTTTTCATCTGGCTGGTCCTATAATATTCCTGGTAATGCTACAGGACCCTGCTTAAATGTCATTCCCCCTAGGAAGCCTTCCTTAACCCTCCAGGGGGAGTCCTGTGTTCTCAAAGCACCTCACCTGTCCCCATGAGTGCTCCTGTCAATTCTTACTTACTGCTCCAGTGTCTTGAGGATCTCGTAGTACTAGGGCTAGTTAAGCTGCTCAGTAAAAGTTTTCACTACATATTGGTTCACAGGAGAGGTGAGGATATACTGCAGATCACTGCTGATTATGAATCATCTGAAAGAGGGGAGGGACTCCGTGCCTGCAGTCCAATTTTGGATAAGTTAGCCAAAGTAACTGTGCATTCCAAGGGACTAGGGAGAAAGCAAGGAGGGAACAGGTGTGTGGAATTTCCACCGAAGACTGTTTCTGAAATTTGGAATGATTACTTGCCTAGGGCAGCTGCATACTCTTTCTGAACTTACCAACTCCTGGAATGAGAGCTGCCCACCCTAGCCTGCCTGGATTCCACTCGTGCCAGAGGAAGGCAGGGTCTCCGGCAAGGGGCCAGATGTATCTTGTGGCCAACTGGGGAGCCCTGGAGAAAAGAAAGGAGTTAGCAGTTTTAATCACAGTGCTGGTACAATTTTGTGTTTTTGTAAAGGATGCAAATTTTTTTTAAACTGTAGGTCAGCATCAAGTTTTTTCACAGTTGGGTTTTTTCCTTAGTCCATTATGTTGAACTTGCCTTTAAAATGTGTTTGTCTATGACACATCTTCAGTTCACAATCTTCTGTTCTGACATTTTTAGAGCTGTAACCAAGATTATAATGTGGCAGAACATGGTAGGTGCAGGTGAGTAGTATTTTTAGAGTTTCTTAGAAACAGAAGCATTACTTTCATGGTGATAATCTAAAGAGCAAGGAAGAAAAAGACATGGCATAAATATCATGTAAACTGGATTGATAACGTTGAGTTACATTTTTAGCAGTTCCACACATTTTCCCCCACATAAATATTTTTAATGCTAATGATGCCTAGAGCCTGATTCTCTCAGTAGGGAAGGAAATATGTAATACTAGGAAAGAGAGAAACCTACTTTTTCCCCTTGTCAGTTCTGCCTTTGAGTTCTGCGTTGATCACCCTATTCAATAGCATATGGCAAACTGTCTTCCCCCAAACTGTGTAAATCAGGATATCTGCAGAGATGGCTCTGGAAAGACCAACTTTGGAATCAGGTAAAACTTGACTTGCATCCTAGTGCTGCTACTTGCTAACGTATGCCTGAGCTAACCTCTCTTTGCTGTTGGTCCTTCATCTGCCAGATGCAAATAGCTGTACTTCCCTCCCAAGGGCGTGGGGAACATGAAGTAAGATCACATACAGGGTGGCTGTCGCTGCGTGTGGCCCATAATAAGGAGTCAAGAGAGACTGGTTATCTGTTTACTTCTCTCCCAGCTTTCAACCTTTGTTATTGGGGGAAAAAAACCCACTAAGCATGTGGTTTGGAGCTTTATACAGATATGGATTATTTCTTAGAACAACAACCAAAACATTTTGTGTCTACAGGGTGGAGCAGCTGACTCATAATCTACATAAATTTGGGGATGTTGATCCTTCAAAGAAATTAAATAGAAGTTTAGCGTTCTGATTTGTTTTTTCATGGGTGATGGGAATGCTTCACGAAACTTTCCTTCATCGTAAGGATACACATTTCAGTCAACTTACAAAAACCAAATGAAGAGTCGAAGCAAATGGGCTTGTTCCGGGGGAACTTGAGTCTGGTGAGTATACAGACGTGCACGGATAACTCCGAGTGGTCAACCAAACTGCTGCTTATGGGCAGAGACGGGATTGTGTGCAGGTGCAGGTATCTGTCAATAACAGAATTATCAAAACTTAACAGAAATTAATCCATAACAATATGGAGGAACAACTGAAAAGGAAGCACTGCTCCCAGTCAGCCATCTCCTCATTAATATGATCAAAACAGATCATCTGCAGAGACAGAACATACACTCCTACAGCCCCTCGGAAGCACTAAGGAGGGTGGGGGAGCCTGCCTACCCGGACTCATAAATAGCTCCGGGAGCAGAATCCAATGCCTCTGAATCCTGAAGAGTTTCACAGTTGCCTCAACACTGAGGAAACAGACTTCTTTTGAAAAGCAATGAGGGAACAGAAAGTGGGGTGCGGAGAAGGTAACAGTGCTTTCTCAGTCCAACTTAATAAACACACAAGAAGCACCTGCCACGTTCAAGGTGTTGCCAGATGTTGCACGCCAAAAGGAATAGACTATGGAACAAAATTAGTCCGTACCCACAGATGAAGTGAGTTGATAAAACATTTTTGTTGATGGCTATTCTGCATGGCGTTACAGGCTTTTTTCAGCTGATAGAAAAAGCAGTTGTGCGTTTAATCAAGAGAAGTAGGAGGAAATGATGTGAACCCCTTCACTGCCCCACAAGGTCTAAAGTAAAAAAGATCTTCAGCCTCTTTACAAGGTGGGGACTATAATGAGTAATGGTTCTGTGGCCATAGGCAGAGGAGAGTGGCTGGAAGGAGCTGATTTCTTTATTTCTTATTCTCCATTTTCATGTTTGCTCATGCAAATCAAAGGCGCAAATAAAGCTCAGTGAGCTGATCATCGGTAAGAGGACAGTTCCTCCAAGTTACTCTTTGTACACAAAGACAGGTGGATAGTCTGGATTTTGTGCAGCCTGAGAGACCTTTTGCAAATGAGTCTTGAAGTGTTAGGAAGGAGAAAGCAGGCATGACAGTCCCCTTCTTCAGTTCCAAGCTAAACCCCTGCCGGCTCTTTATCTTCTGTTCCCACAGTTGTGGTGGAGATTGTTTGAGGAGGAGTTAGGATGCAAATTCACTGCAGATCCACCTTTTATCTGCAATTCTGAAATCCAGAAAGTTCTGAAAACTGAATGCTTTGGCTTTCTTGTTGTTTCGTCAGCTTAGCCCCAAAATCCATTTGGTTACAAAACCTATTTTAATATTCAGGATTATGCTGCAAAAATATGAGTATAATCATTCCAGGGTATTGCCCCAGACTCTGCTGGGGCTATTATATATATGATAAATATATGGGGTGTGTGTGTGTGTGTGTGTGTGTGTGTGTGTGTGTATACATACCAGGTATTGCCTTTCTAGTTTCTGAAAAATTCTGAATTTTAAAACACATCTGACCTCAGTACTTTCAAGGACAGATTGGATTAAGATGGCTACATCCTAATATATGGTGAGGTAATAGATCTTTCAATTATTTTCAGATTATCAGACTGCATGCTTCCACAATACTGAAATGTAATACTACCTTATGTAAAAACAACAACAACAACAAACAACTACCACCAATTCTTTGGGGAGTTCACTGCATTTCAAAAAGCAGCAGCATGCTTCAGGCACAGACAAGTGAAAATTGACCCCTGGTACTCTGGGGAAAGTATGGATGGATTTATTAACCTCTCAAAAATGACACTCTTAGGAGACTAAACTAATTATGTTTGTGGCAAGTGTACTGGCATGTAATGAATTAAGAATGCTTTTACTTGTAGGCTTAATTTACGAAGGAATCTGGAGCTGCCTTCTGAACGTCACTTCTGACAGATGATTTAGATGGCTTTGAGAATAATCAGTTGGTTTAAAATGTAATTCCTTTTTTTTTTTTTAATAATTCCGTGTTCTATATACGGTTGCTACAGGATAAGATGATTGTTTCCTTGCAGGCTCTGATCCTCTAGTATTCACAGGAGTTGTCCTAGTTCTGACCCACCTTTTCTTAAGAGGTAAAGAGTGTGTCTTCAATGTGGTGTCTGACATCTGGAAAGTCTCCTTAATCAAACTACACTTGGAAAAAGCCCACAGTCACATGCCTGACTGTGGAGTTGCACTTTAAGCAGATGGAAAAGCTAACTGCCGAGCCTGGGAGTTCTCATTGGCAATAAGTTCAGATAGGAAGGAGTCAGGGTCTCACCCCAAGGTCCTGTCTGCTCTCACCCCCTTCCACTAATCTCCATTTGGGGCCCCAAATCCAAATTGAACATATTGCCTCATCTTTAGACCTGGAGTAGTACTACTAATGGATTGATATGGATATTCCCCCACCTCACTGAAATCGGACATCATATTAACCATTTAGGGACCCGTAAAACCACAGAGCCCTGAAAAATGAACAAATCAGTATTTGGGGCCACCTAGAACTGAGCATTTCCTAGAAGGCCCAAAACTTCAATAGAAGCAGCCGCTCCCAGGGTATTCTCAGCTGCGCCCGGTGGCGGAGCCCTGAGTACTGCTTGGACCATGAGCTGCCCTGTGCTCTTGTCTGGTTCTTTGCATCTTCCGTGCCTTCACTATCTCCTACCCACCTGACTTTTTCACACAGAATCCAATGTAATTCTTGTTAATAGGGATAACTGTTACTATAGTAATATTACTATTTACTGAGCATTTAATATGTGCCAGCCCCTGAGCATACATTAATTTAACTCCTCTTTTAGCCCAACTGCACCGAGACACTCACGATCAAGCCCCTGGTAGATGATAGGTACTCAGTCTAGGTTCTCCCCTAGCTCTTCACCTCCCCTAAGAGTTTGTTTGGTTTGTCCTGAGATTTCTTCATCTGGCACAACACACACTTACGGAGTACAGTCTGCTCTAGCTCGCAGGCCGCAGATGCCAAGATGGAATTAGGCATTCAAAATTCCTGAAGGGAAAAGGGAAGAGGAAGCAGGAGTTGCAGGAAGAAGCTTCCGAGTGTGATGTTGATCTGGCACCCGGACAAAGACGTGAAAGCAGGGCAGGAAGAGCCTTGACCAAGCGAGTCCTGACCAGGCCAGTGGGGAGCCCACATCAGGCAGACGTGGCCCAGCTCTCGAACCTTCACTGTGCTCCATCAGCGGCTGGGAGTAGCCTGGAGAGAATGGCATCAGCAGGAACATTTCAGGCAATCCCTAAGGTGCAGCAGGCTGTCACTGAAGCCCTATCAGCGGCTTCTCAGGGCGCCGCCATGCCTGTCGCGAGAATGTGGTTTCAGAACATGGACAAGCATTCAAGAATTCTTGAAAAATTCACCTTTAAATATCCATTTCTCTTAAGTCTCAAAGGTTTTTCAGTCTTTAAGCATCCCCAGTATTTACACATTTTTAGAAGCAAATGTCACCGGGAAGGAAAAGGCCTAAAATCTTGGCTATCTAATAACTTCGCAAAAGATGGTTGAAGGCCTGCTGAGAGTCAAAGGACGGGACCCACGTTGAGCACACGTTAGTATCTATGAGCTGCTTTCAAGGCACCTTCTCTCACCAGAAGGGATAAAAACTTCCCTCTGCTTTTCCCTGAGAGTTCCCTTAGTCTTTCCACATTTTAATTATAGAATCATTTTCTTCATTTCAATGAGAAAATAGTTGCTCACCAGCGAAGCAGCTGACTTCAGTCCTTATGTATTGAAGTGGGAACGTTCAAGGATTGCACGAGATGTCAGGAGGCATGGAGCGACCACGAGTCTGTGTTCTGCATCTCCCCATGCTGACCTTTTTTGAGGTCATATAGCAGGAGGTAGGGCATGCATGAGAGAATTTCTTCATCCGTCTGAAAAAGAGTAAAAAATGGTTCTTTCCTTTGCATTCAGCGTTAGATGAACCAGTGAACACAGACCTAGCCCGTTCTGGGGTGGAAGCCGAAACCAGTGTTCCCTTCCCATAAATTTGAGGGAAAACAATACAGGCGAGTTAATGGACATACCTGAAGTCATATTGTGAGTTAATGGTCAAGACTGTCCTCCATAGAATCACGTGCTCCATGAAGATCAAAACATACTGTTTAGAACTGGGTAGAAATACTCAAATTAGATCCTTCCGGTCTAATCACCAAACTGTTAACACAGAGCCTCTTGTGAGCATAATGAAGATTATCATTGTAACCTTCCAGGTACAGGATTCTGCATCTGTTGCCATGGCAAAGGAGCACAATCTAAGCTTCTGATTAAAATGAATCCTTTTGTTAAGAAATAATCAAGATTCCTATCAGAGTTTTATCACTGTCTTAGTCTTTTCATTTTTTTATACTACTCCAGGCCTGGAGCTCAAAGTGCCGACTTGAAATCTGCTTTTTGTTGTTTACATAATAAGTGAATTAATTTTGCTCCATCAGTTTCTTGATTTTTTTTAGTAACATAAATGTACTTTAATCATTCTGAATATTTGATTATTTTTATTTCAGCAATGATTGATGGATAGTGAGTTTATAACATTTGTTTCTTCTAGAATCTTAATTTTACATTTCAATATTAACATTTTTGAGTGATTCGGTACAGAACACACACACACAAAAAAAAAACCTCTCAAATATGAAAGAGGAATAGGAAATTATAAATTAAATAACTGTCAGCCTGAAGATATTAATTCCAGTATAGGCTTCCATAAATCTTTACCTAAAGGCTGTAAATGTTTCTGAGAAAAACCTTCTGAGACCGATGTGACCTATGTGTCTCTGCTGAAGAAAAACGGGATTTTAGAAATTATGCTTTTTGCTATTATTCGCTTAAAGAGAAATTCAGCTGCAATTCAGATGACATGTTCCCTCCTTTTTAATTGCTTATTTTCTGTTCTGAAAAGCTTTCCTTCCAGCAGTGCTCTCAAGGGCACAATTTTATAATCAGGAGCCTCAGCCCCTCATAGCCTCACGAGGCTAGCACCTGCTGTCTCTCTCCAGAAATGCTTAACACTGACCCAGGAAGGATCAAGGGGCTTTTTGTGTTTTAAACACTTTTTGATAGGAGACAGAAGGAAAAGGACACCCGTATTCTCATCGAGTCTAGAAGAGTCCTGTGATCTTGAGCAAGTCACACTTAATGTATTTGAACCCCATTTTGGAAATGAGGAATTTAGATTCAGTGGCCCCTTCCAGCTTTATGATGCATTGTCTTTGATTGATTTGCTGTTTGCTCATGAAATTTAGTGACTTTTGATCCCAAATTTTGTTTTCCACATCAACAGACTACATATACCCTGTTATTGTTATTAAACATCTCTTTCATTCAAAATGAGACTTTTTAGTAGTTATGTACATTTAATGGAGGTTGCATAATGTTCCCGATTTAGTAAGCTCCATGTGTATTTACTGTTTGGTTAGAGCCTTATTTGCGCTCTTTATGTTTTGTGTGCGTTAATGTAACGTAAGTGTGTGTTAGATGAATGCTTCTTAATCTATACAACTGCAAAAGCCGGTGGTATATTTTATTTCTTCCTTTAATGCACCTTCACGTTATGTTTACAAAGGGATATTCAGTAAATAAGAGATACTCCTATACATATTTTATCCTTTCCTTTTTTTTTTTTCAAAGTAAAGATTAATCTATGAGCTTGAAAATAAAGCTTTTGTTTAAAAAAAAAGACTCATGGTGAGAGTCATTTGAAAATAGAGGTTTGGAAAGATTTCTTAAGTTTGGTGTTCTCAAACTTTATTATTTTTACTTATTTACTTATGTATTTTACTGTGGTAAGAACACTTAACATGAGATCAATACTTTTAAACTTTTAAATGCACCATAGGGGTGCCTGGGTGGCACAGCGGTTAAGCGTCTGCCTTCGGCTCAGGGCGTGATCCCGGCGTTGTGGGATCGAGCCCCACATCAGGCTCCTCCGCTATGAGCCTGCTTCTTCCTCTCCCACTCCCCCTGCTTGTGTTCCCTCTCTCGCTGGCTGTCTCTATCTCTGTCAAATAAATAAAATCTTTAAAAAAAAAATAAATGCACCATAATTATTGACGATAGGTACAACATTGCATAGCAGATCTCTACAGCTTATTTCTCTCGCTTAACTGAAACTTAGAGGCTGTTGGTTAGTGACTCTCCATTTCCTCCTCCCCACCAGCCCCTGGCAACCCCTGTTTCACTCTTTGATTTTTTAAATTTGACTAGTAGATACCTCATATAAATGGAATTTTGCAGTCTTTATCTTTCCATGACTGGCTTATTGCACTTAGCATAATATTCTCAGGGTTCATCCATGTTGTCACATATTACACAAATTCCTCTTTTTTAAATTTATAGCTGCAGGGAATTCCACTGTCTGTATAGAGCACATTTTCTTCATCCAGTCATCCAGCTATAGATAACGCAGGTTGCTTGCACATCTTGGCTTTCGTGAATAGGGCTGTAATGAACATGGGAGTGCAGATAGCTCTTCAACGTCAGGATTTCACATCTTTTGAATAAGTGCTCAAAAGTGGGATCATTGGATCATATGGTAGTTCTGTTTAATTTTTTGGGAAACCTGCATCCTGGTTTCCATGATGCATCAGTTTGCATTCCCACCAACAGTATGCAAGGGTTCCAGTATCTCCACTTCTTTGCCAACACTTGTCTTTTTTTTTTAATAACAAAAAATTCTGCGATTCCCTTATATTTAGTGACATTGAACATTTTTTTTTCATTTACCTTTTGGTTATTGAGTGTCTTCTTTGCAGAAATATCTATTAAAGTCCTTAGCCCATTTTTTAATTGGGTTACTAGGTCTTTACTATTATCCCTATGTACTTTAGAGATTAACCCTTTATAAGATATGTAGGGTGTAAATATTTTCTCCCGTTCCATCGATTGTTTTCTTTGCTATGCAGAAACTTTTTTGTTTGATATTGTCCCACTTCCATATTTTTGCTTTTGTTGCCTGTGCTTTTGTTGTCAACATCTAAAAAATTATGGCCAAGACCAGTGTTACAAGACATTTATCCTGTTTTCTTCTGGGAGTTTTACAGTTTCAGGTCTTACATTTAAGTTTTTAATCTATTTTGAGTTGATTTCTGTGTAAGTTCAAGGTCCAAATTCACTCTTTTGATAGTGAATATCCAGTTTTCCCAGAACTGTTGTCCATTCCCTGTTGTGTATTCTTGACTCCCTTACCAAAAATCAGTTCATCAAATATGCATGGATTTATGTCTGGGCTCTCTATTCTGTTCCACTGGTATGAATGTTTGTCTTATGCTAGTATCATACTGTCTTGATTACTGTAATTCTTAAGTATATTTTGAAATCATAAGGTCTGGTGCCTCCACCTTTGTTGCACTTACACAACATTGCTTTGGCTATTCAGGGTCTCTTGTGGACCCATATGAATTATAGAATTGTTCATTTCTATAAAAAATGTCCTTGGGCTTTTGCTAGAGATTAGATTAAATCCGTAGATCATTTTGGGTAGAATAGACATTTTTTCTTCTAATCCATGAACAGGGGATATCTTTGCATTTATTTGTATCTGCCTTAGTTTCTTTAATCAGTATTTTATAGTTTTCACCTCCTGGGTTAAATTTATTCCCAAATATTTTATTCTCTTTGATAAGATTTTAAATGGGCTTATTTTCTTAATTTCCTTTTCATATAGTTTGTTAGTGTATAGAAATGCAACTGATTTTTGTATGATGTTTTTGCATCCTACAATTTTATGGAATGTGCATATTTGTTTTAACAGTTTCTTTTTTATGGAAGTTATAGGGCTTTCAATATACACGGTCATATTGTCTTCAAACAGAGGCAATATTTCTTCTTTCTTTCTGATTTGGATGTCTGTTATTTTCTTTTTCTTGCTTAATTGTTCTGGCTAGAACTTCCACTAGTACTATGTTGAATAGAAATGGCAAGAGTGGGCATTCTTGCCTCGTTTCTGATCTTGGGAATGCTTTTAGTTTTTCACCATTAAGTATGATGTCAACTATGGGCTTTTCACATATGGTCTTTATTATGTTGTGAAATACTTTTCTTGTATTCCTAGTTTGTTGAGAATTTTTATCATGAAAGGGTATTGAATTTATTCAAACTCTTTCTGCATCTATTATCATGTGATTTTTATCCTTTATTCTGTACTGTGATGTATTAATTGATTTTCCTGTTGAACCATCCTTGCATCCCAGGAATAAATCCCACTTGGTCATGATGTATGATAAATTGGGAGTGTTCATTAGTATTCAATTTTCTGGAAGAGTTTAAGAAGTATTGGTGTTAATTCTACTTTAAATGTTTGGTAGAATTCACCATGAAGCCATCTGGACCTGTGTCTGTCTTTGTTGGGAGATGTTTGATTACTGATTCAATCTCCATACTAGTTATAGACCTGTTCAAAATATCTGCTTCATCATGATTATTCACAGTAGATTGTATGTTTCTAGAAATTTATCCATTTTTTTCTAGGTTATCCAATTTGTTGACATATACTTTGTTCATACTAGTCTCTTATGATCCTTCATATTTCTTTGGCATCCATTGTGTCTCTTACTTATTTCTGGTTTTATATTTGAGTTCTCTCTCTCATCTAGTTAAATGTCAATTTTGTTTCTTTTCGAAAAGCCAGTTCTGAGTTTTGTTGATTTTTCTATTTTTGCTATCCTCTATTTTATTTATTTTTGCTCTAATCTTTATTTTCTTCCTTCTGTTAAATTTAAGCATAGCTTGTTTGTCTTTTTCTAGCTCCTTGAGGTATAAAGTTTGGTTCTTTGAGATCTATCTTCTGTGTAGGTGTTTATAACAACAAATTTTCCTCTTAGTACTTTTTTTTTTTTTTTTTTTACCTTCCAGAAGTTTTGGAATGTTGTGTTTCCATTTCATTAGTCTTGGGGTTTTTTTGTTTGTTTGTTTCTGCTTGGACCCATTGGTTATTCAGGAGTGTGTTAAGTTCCACGTTTTGAGTTTTCCAGTTTTCCTCCTGTTACTGATTTTTCATTTCCCACCATTGTGCTTGAAAAAGGTACTTGATATGATTTCAGTCTTTTTAAAATTAAGACTTCCTTTGTGTTCCAGCATATGATCTATCCCAGAGAATGTTCTCTGTGCTTAAAAAGACTGTGCATTCTCCTGCTGTTGGGTGGAATGTTCAGTCTATGTCTGTTATGTCCATTTGATCTATAGTGTGGTTCTGATCTTCTGGTTCCTTATTGATCTTCTGTGTGAGAGTTCTGTCCATCTAGAAAGTGGGTTGTTGAAGTGTCCTATTATTGTATTTTTTTAATTTTTTTAATTATATTATGTTAGTCACCATACAGTACTTCCCTGGTTTCTGGTGTAAAGTTCGATGATTCATTAGTTGCGTATAACACCCAGTGCACCATGCAATACGTGCCCTCCTTACTATTATTGTATTTTTGTCTGTCCTTTCAGTTCTGTCAGTGTTTGCATCATATATTTAGGTGATCTGATATTGCATGCATAAACAATTATAACTGTTATTTCTTTTGGTGGATTGCTTATTTTATCGTTCTGTAATATCCTTTGTCTCTTGAGAGTTTTTGACTTAAAGTTTATTTTCTATGGAGTAAGTGTACCCACTCCTGTTCTCTTTTGGTTACCATTTGCCTGTAATACATTTTTCCATCTTCTCACTTTCAGGCTATGTATGTGTCCTTAAAACTGAAATGAGTTTCTGGTAGAGAACATCTTGTATGTTTTGTTTTGTTTAATCCATTCAGGCACTTTACTGTTTTTTTGGCGAGCTTAATCCATTTATGTTTAAAGCAATGATTGATAGGGAAAGATTGTCATTTTGTTGTTTTCTATTAGCCCTGTTGCTTTGTCTGTCTTTTCCTATTGCTGTCTTCCCTTCTATTTTGTTGATTTTTTTTTTTTTTTTTGGTATTGGGATTCGCTTTCTTTCACTTTTTCTTTGTGTAACTTTTATTGGTATTATTTTTGTGGCTTACATAAAATGCCTTGTAATTATAACAGTCTGTTTTAAATAGATAAGTTTAACCACACACAAAAACTCTACACTTTAACTTCTCTCCCACCCACGTGTTGTTACTGTCACAATTTATGTGCATTCATACTCTGTATCTTTTAATGCATTTTTAGTTAGTTATATTTTAATACTTTCTCTTTTAACTTTTATGCTAGAATTAAGTGATTTACCTACCTCCATTACAGTAATATAGCATTCTGTATCCTATATTTACCTTTATTAATGAGTTTCTAATGCAACATGGTTGCTATTTAGTGTTCTTTCATTTCAACTTGAATAACTATTTTGAGCAGCCCTGGAGAAGTTGGAGTGCTAGATGCATGAAACAACTCTTTCCCTCCACAGGTGGAGGCTGAGAGCTGGAATTTTTATCTGCTCAAACTGTTCTGAGCTTCGGGGAGGATCTATGGTATTTACTAGCCAAAGCCACCATTTCAGTTTTCACCAAGTGGCTAGACTATGTCAAGGCTGTCAGAGCTCCAAGACTGGAAAGACAGAAGCCAGTCCTTTGGGGAGTCCTCTTGGAAAAGTTGTGGTGCTAGACACACAAACCAATCCCTTCCCTCTGATGAGAAAATCTGTCCCATAATCCTGATCGTATGATGCTATGGTGGGGCTGGAGTCTTTGGCAAGAAGGTGCCCCAAACTCCGGCTTCAGTGAGCCTGGTTTCATGTTTGCCTACGGTGCAGGAGGATTTTGAGTAGTTTTTGGATTTGTGAAGTGTTGCTAAATCATTGTCTTTGCAAGGAGAAGGATGGTTCAGGGCTTCTTGGTTTGCTACCTTGCTGATATGGCTCTCCTATTAATTCTCTTAAGAATAAGAAGCTGGAGTCTCTGATTTTAAAGACCATTCTGTTTCTAGCATGCCACAGTTGCCTATTTCTTGAAACTTCCTAGATTGTTCTGGTACAAAACATATCCCTATTTAAATATATATAGGAAAGGAATGAATTGAATTATCTGCTTACAAGTGCAAAGGGACTCTCCCTCTGTCTCTCCATGTGTGTATGATACACATACACTATAGTTTATATTCTAGGAATATTCAAGCTCATCAGTGGTCAAATATAAATAAAATTGAAACTAAAATATACTCTTATCAATCAAAAAGTTTAATAACGCCCATTATTCAAAAACACAGGAAAACGAAGACTCTCAAACACAATAATGGGACTTTATGTGTTGGAGGGCAAGATTGGTGATATACATGGAAAACTACAAACCTTTGATAATTTCACCCCTAGAAATTTGCTTAAGGAAAGAATTTAGTGTATGCTCATTTATGAACATAAGGAATAGCAGGGAGATCGGTAGGAGAAGGAAGGGAAGAACGAAGGGGAGATAAACAGAAGGGGGAATGAACCATGAGAGACTATAGACTCTGGGAAACAAACTGAGGATTTCAGAGGGGAGGGCGGTGGGGGAATGGGATAGGCCAGTGATGGGTATTAAGGAGGGCACGTATTGCACGGAGCACTGGGTGTTATACGCAAACAATGACTCATGGAACACTACATCAAAAACTAAACTATTACTCATGTAATAGTTTCTAATTTTTGTTATAAACCAAATGTCCAACAATATGGAATTGGACAAGTAAATTATGAATATAATGGAAAATACCATTTAGCCATTAAAAATTATATTCCAAATGAGTGTTCATGGACATGGAAATATGCATGCATTTATAAGTACAAATACCTGATTAAAAATAAGTTCATAGTTTTTATAAAATAAAAAGTTATAGATGTTTTAATAGCTTGAGGTATAATTTACACACCATAAAATTCACCAATTCTAAGTGTATGGTTAAATAACTTTCAGGAAATGTATAGATTTGTACAACAACAGTCCAGCTTTAGAATATTCTTTTTTTTCTAAGTTTTTTATTTTAATTCCAGTATCGTTAATAGTATTATATTTCAGATATACAATATAGTGATTCGACAATTTGGTACAGTACTCAGTGCTCATCATAAGTGTGCTCTTTAACCTCCATCACCTATTTTACACATCCCTCCACCCATCGCCCCTCTGCTAACTACCAGTTTGCTCTCTGTTAAGAATGCTTCTTGGTTTGTCTCTTGCTTTTTTTTTCTTTACTCATTTGTTTGTTACATTCCACATATAAGTGAAACCATATGGCATTTGTATTTCTCTAACTAATTTTGCTTAGCATAATCCTACTCCACCCATGTTGTTGAAAATGGCACAGTTTCATTCTTTTTTGTGGCTGAGTAATATTCCACTGTATACACTCCCCCCCCCCACATCTTTATCCATTCACCTATCGATGGACACTTAGGCTGCTTCCATATTTTGGCTGTTGTAAATAATGCTGCAATAAACATAAGGGTACATATAGCCTTTGAATCAGTGTTTTTGTATTTTGGAGGTAAATACCCATGAGTGGAATTACTAGATCATAGGGTAGTTCTGTTTTTAACTTTTTTTTTTTAATTTAATTTTATTATATTATGTTAATCACCATACAGTACATCCCCAGATTCCGATGTAAAGTTTGGCTTCATTAGTTGCGTATAACACCCAGTGCACCATGCAATACGTGCCCTCCTTACTACCCATCACCAGTCTATCCCATTCCCCCACCCCCTCCCCTCTGAAGTCTTCAGTTTGTTTCTCATAGTCCATAGTCTCTCATGTTTCATTCCCCCTTCTGATTACCCCCCTTTTCTTTATCCCTTTCTTCCCCTACCGATCATCCTAGTTCTTATGTTCCATAGATGAGAGAAATCATATGATAATTGTCTTTCTCTGCTTGACTTATTTCACTTAGCATTATCTCCTCCAGTGCCGTCCATGTTGCAGCAAATGTTGAGAATTCGTTCTTTCTGATAGCTGAGTAATATTCCATTGTATATATGGACCACAGCTTCTTAATCCAGTCATCTGTTGAAGGGCATCTCGGCTCCTTCCATGATTTGGCTATTGTGGACAATGCAGCTATGAACATTGGGGTGCATATGGCCCTTCTCTTTACTACGTCTGTATCTTTGGGGTAAACACCCAGTAGTGCAATGGCTGGGTCATAGGGTAGTTCAATTTTTAACTTTTTAAGGGACCTCCACACTGTTTTCCAGAGTGGCTGTACCAACTTGCATTCCCACCAACAATGTAGGAGGGATCCCCTTTCTCCACATCCTCTCCAACAATTGTTGTTTCTTGCCTTGTCTATCTTTGCCATTCTAACTGGCGTAAGGTGGTATCTCAGTGTGGTTTTGATTTGAATTTCCCTGATGGCTAATGATTTTGAACATTTTTTCATGTGTCTGTTAGCCATTTGTATGTCTTCATTGGAAAAGTGTCTGTTCATATCTTCTGCCCATTTTATGATTTGTTTATTTGTTTCTCGTGTATTGAGTTTGAGAAGTTCTTTGTAGATCTTGGATACCAGTCCTTTATCTGTGGTGTCCTTTGCAAATATATTCTCCCATTCCGTGGGCTGTCTCTTAGTTTTTTTGACTGTTTCCTTGGCTGTGCAGAAGCTCTTTATCCTGATAAAGTCCCATAAGTTCATTTTATCTTTTATTTCTCTTGCCTTTGGCGATGTGTCGTGAAAAAGGTTGCTCTGGCCGATGTCATAGAAGTTGTTGCCTATGTTCTCCTCTAGAATTTTGATGGATTCCTGTCTCACATTGAGGTCTTTCATCCATTTGGAGTTTATTTTTGTGTATGGTGTGAGAGAGTGGTCAAGTTTCATTCTTTTGCATGTAGCTGTCCAATTTTCCCAGCACCATTTATTGAAGAGACTGTCTTTTTTCCACCGGATGTTTTTTCCTGCTTTATCAAAGATTAGTTGCCCAAAGAGCCGAGGGTCCATTTCTGGGTTCTCTATTCTGTTCCATTGGTCGATGTGTCTGTTTTTGTGCCAGTACCATGCTGTCTTTGTGATCACAGCTTTGTAGTACAGCTCGAAATCCGGCATTGTGATGCCCCCAGCTTTGTTTTTCCTTTTCAACAGTTCCTTGGAGATTCGGGGCCTTTTCTGGTTCCATACAAATTTAAGGACTATTTGTTCCAGTTCTTTGAAAAATGTCCTCGGTATTTTGATCGGGATAGCATTGAAAGTGTAGATTGCTCTGGGTAGTATGGACATTTTAACTATGTTAATTCTTCCAATCCATGAGCATGGAATATTTTTCCATCTTTTTATGTCTTCCTCAATATCTTTCAAAAGTGATCTATAGTTTCTAGGATATAGGTCCTTTACGTCTCTGGTTAAGTTAATTCCAAGGTAACGTATGGTTTTTGGTGTTATTGTAAATGGGATGGATTCCCTAATTTCTCTTTCTTCAGTCTCGTTATTCGTGTATAGAAATGCAACTGATTTCTGGGCATTGATTTTGTATCCTGCCACCTTACTGAATTGTTCTATAACTTCTAATAGTTTGGGAGTGGATTCCTTTGGGTTTTCCATATAGAGTATCATGTCATCTGCAAAGAGAGACAGTTTGACTTCTTCTTTGCCGATTTGGATACCTTTGATCCCTTTTTGTCTTCTGATTGCTGTTGCAAGGACTTCTAGTACTATGTTGAATAATAGTGGCGAGAGTGGGCATCCTTGTCGTGTTCCTGATCTTAAGGGAAAGGCTTCCAGCTTTTCCCCATTGAGAATAATGCTTGCAGTAGGCTTTTCATAGATGGCTTTTATGAGATTGAGAAATGTACCCTCTATTCCTACACTCTGAAGGGTTTTAATCAGGAAAGGATGCTGTATTTTGTCAAATGCTTTTTCTGCATCAATTGAGAGGATCATATGGTTCTTGAGTCTTTTCTTGTTGATATGATGTATCACATTGATTGATTTGCGAGTGTTGAACCATGCTTGCATCCCAGGTATGAATCCCACTTGGTCATGATGGATAATCCTTTTAATGTACTGTTGGATTCTATTAGCAAGGATCTTGTTGAGGATTTTGGCATCCATATTCATTAGAGAAATCGGTCTGTAATTCTCCTTTTTGAGGGGGTCTTTGCCTGGTTTGGGGATCAAGGTAATATTAGCCTCATAGAATGAGTTTGGTAGCTTTCCTTCTGTTTCTATTTTTTGAAATAGCTTTAGGAGAATAGGTATTATTTCTTCTTTGAATGTTTGGTAGAATTCCCCAGGAAAACCGTCTGGGCCTGGAGTTTTATTATTTGGAAGGTTGTTTATCACTGACTCAATTTCTTCATAGTTAATTGGCCTATTTAAGAAATCTATTTCTTCCTGTTTCAGTCTTGGTAGTTTATAGGTTTCCAGGAAGGCCTCCATCTCTTCCAGATTGTTTAGTTTTTTGGCATATAGCTGTTGATAAAAGTTTCTAATAATCCTTGCAATTTCAATGGTGCTGGTCGTGACCTCTCCCTTTTCAGTCATAATTTTAATAATCTCAGTCCTTTCTCTTTGTTTTTGGACAAGTTTTGCCAGTGGTCTATCAATTTTATGGATTCTCTCAAAGAACCAGCTTCTAGTCCTGTTGATCTGCTCTACTGTGCTTCTGGTTTCTAATTCATTGATTTCTGCTCTAATCTTGGTCAACTCCTTCCTTGTCAGTGGGTTAGGCCTGTCCCTCTGTTGCTGTTCCAGTTTCTTGAGGTGAGAATATAGAAACTGCATTTTAGATTTTTCTATTCTTTTGAGTGAGGCTTGGATGGCTATGTATTTCCCCCTTAGGACTGCCTTTGCAGTATCCCATAGGTTTTGGACCGTTGTGTATTCATTCTCGTTGGTCTCCATAAATTGTTTAATTTGTTTTTTGATTTCCTGGTTTATCGAGTCATTCTTGAGCAGGATGGTTCTTAGCCTCCAAGTGTTTGAGTTTCTTCCAGGTTTTTCCTTGTGGTTGAGTTCCAATTTCAGAGCGTTGTGGTCTGAGAATATGCAGGGGATAATTTCAATCTTTTGGTATTGGCTGAGACCTGTTTTGTGTCCCAGAGCATGATCTATTCTTGAGAATGTTCCATGGGCATTTGAATAGAATGAGTATTCTTTGGTTCTGGGGTGTAGTGTTCTATATATATCTATGAGGTCCAACTCGTCGAGTATGGCATTCAAAGCCTTTGATTCTTTGCTTAGTTTTTGCCAGGGTGTTCTGTCTATTTCTGATAGTGGGGTGTTGAGGTCCCCTACTATTACTGTGTTCTTATCTATATGTCTCTTTATTTTGGTTAAGAGTTGGCTTGTGTATCTTGCTGCTCCCCTGTTGGGGGCATATATATTAATAATTGTCATATCCACTTGTTGAATACTTCCTTTAAGAATAATATAGTGCCCTTCTGTATCTCTCTCTATGGCCTCTAGTTTAAAATCCAGTCTATCTGATATGAGAATTGCTACTCCAGCTTTCTTTTGAGGTCCATTTGCGTGGAAGATGGTACTCCATCCCCTTACTCTAAGTCTGAATGCATCTTTGGGTTCAAAATGAGTCTCTTGTAGACAGCAAATGGATGGGTCATGTCTTTTTATCCAATCTGCAACCCTGTGGCGTTTTATGGGAGAGTTTAAGCCATTTAGATTGATAGAGATTATTGACAGATATGATTTTAATGATGCCATTTCTCTTTAAAGTCTTTGTATCGGTTGTGACTTGCTGCTCTGTATCACTCTTGGGGCCTTTTTACCTTTATAGAGCCCCCCTTAATATCTCCTGTAGGGCTGGTTTCGTGGTTACGAAATTGGTTAATGATTGGCGATTTTGGAACGTCTTTATTTCTCCATCAATTCTGAATGACAGCTTTGCTGGATAAAGGATCCTTGGCTGCATGTTTTTCTCTGAAAGAGCTTTAAAAATGCCCCCCCAAGCCTTTCTCTCATTCCAGGTCTCTGTAGACAGGTCTGACGTAATCCTGATACCTTTGCCTTGGTACGTGAGAAATTTCTTTGCCCTGGCCGCTTTCAATACTGTATCCTTGGATCTAATATTTGCGAATTGCACTATGACATGCCGTGGCGTAGGTTTGTCCTGGTTGAGCTTGGATGGGGTCCTCTCTGCCTCTTGGACACGAATGCTTGTTTCCCTTGCTAGATTAGGGAAGTTTTCAGCTACAATTTGTTCAAATATCTCTTCTAGACCTCTGTTTTTCTCCACCCCTTCAGGGATGCCGATGATTCTGACATTGGATCGTTTCATAGAGTCAGTAATCTCCCGTAATCTACATTCGTGGGCGTGGATTTTTTTAAGACCAGCTTCTATTTTCGTTTTTTCTTCTACTAACCCATCCTCCAATTCGCTAACGCGTTCCTCTGCCTCGGTGACCCTGGCCGTCAGAGCCTCTAGTTTTGACTGTATTTGGCCCACTGAATTTTTAATTTCTGTCAGATTCGCTCTCATTTCTGCCCTTAGGGATTCTATATTCTCAGCAACGCTTTCTCTGATGCTTTTTTCAAGTTTACTCATCATCTTGACCATTGTTGCTCTGAATTCCATTTCTGATAATTGGGATACATCCATATGTATTAATTCTGTGGCCGAGGCCAATTCTGTGGCAGAGGCCACAGACTCATTATCTTTTCTTTTGCTGGGGGGGACTTCTCCTTTTCGTCATTCTGATGAAGAGAGATTGCAGGGTTGTCCAGAGCCCAAGTGTTGACTGGGACCCAGGCCGCGCACCCTTGTTTTATAAAAATATGGAACGCTTCACGAATTTGCGTGTCATCCTTGCGCAGGGGCCATGCTAATCTTCTCTGTATCGTTCCAATTTTAGTATATGTGCTGCCGAAGCGAGCACCTGTTTTTAACTTTTTGAAGAACCTCAGTACTGTTTTCCACAGTGACTACGCCAGTTTACATTCCCAGCAACGATGCACAAAGATTCCTTTTTCTCCCCATCCTTGCCAACACCATTATTTCTTGTGTTTTTGATTTTATCATTCTGACAGGTGTGAGGTGGTATCTCATTATAGTTTTGATTCACATTTCCCTCATGATGAGTGATGTTGAGCGTCTTCTCATGTCTGTTGGCCATCTGGATGTCGTCTTTGGAGAAATGTCTGTTCAAGTCTTCTGCCCATTTTTTAATTGGATTGTTTGTTTTGGGGGTGTTGAGTTGTATAAGTTCTTTATATATTTTTGATACTACCCCTTTATCTGATATGTTATTTGCAAATATCTTCTTCCATTCAGCAGATTACCTTTTAGTTTTGTTGATTGTTTCCTTTGCTGTGCAAAAGCTTTTAATTTTGATGTAGTCCCAATTGTTTATTTTTGCTTTTGTTTCCCTTGCCTCAAGAGACATATCTAGAAAAATACTGCTGTGGCCATTGTCAGAGAAGTTGCTGCTTGTGCTCTCTTCTAGGATTTTTATTGTTTCATGTCTCACATTTAGCTCTTTAATCCATTTTGAGTTTATTTTTTGTGTATGGTGTAAGAAAGTGTGGTGTAAGAAAGTGATCCAGTTTTATTCTCTTGCATGTAGCTATCCAATTTTCCCAATACCATTTTTTGAAGAGACAATCTTTTTCCCATATTGCATATTCTTTCTTCCTTTGTCATAGATTAATTGACCATATAATTGTGAGTTTATTTCTGGGTTTTCTATTCTGTTCCACTGATCTATATGTTTTTGTGCCAGGACCATACTGTTTTGATTATTACAGCTTTGTAATATAACTTGAAGACTGGAATTGTGATATCTCCAGTTTTGTTTTCCTTTTTCAGGATTGCTTTGGTTATTCAGAGTCTTTTTTGTTTCCATACAAATTTTAGGATTATTTGTTGTAGGTCTGTGAAAAATGCCGTTGGTATTTTAATAAAAACTGGATTAAATCTGTAGATTGCTTTAAGTAGTATGGTCATTTAAAAAATATTTGTTCTCCCTGTCCATTAACATGGAATGTCTTTTCATTTCTTTGTGTTGTCTTCAATTTCTCCTATCAGTGTTTTCTAGTTTTGAGAGTACAGGCCTTTTACCTCTTTGGTTAAGTTTATTCCTGGATATTTTATTGTTTTTGGTGCATAGGTTAATGGGATCATTTTCTTTATTTCTCTTTTGGTTGCTTCATTATTGATGTGTAGAAATGCAACAGATTTCTATATACTGATTCCTGCAAATTTACTGAATTCATTTATCAGTTCTAGTAGTTTTTTGGTAGAGTCTTAAGGGTTTTCTATATAGAGTATCATGTCATCTGCAATTAATGAAAATTCTATTTCTTCCTTACCAATTTGGATGCCTTTTCTTCTTCTTTTTTTTTTTTTTTCTTGTCTAATTGCTGTGACTAGGGCTTCCAGTACCATGTTGAATTAAAGTGCTCGTGAGAGTGGACATCTTTGTCTTGTTCCTTAGGAGAAGAGCTGTCACTTTTTCCCCATTGAATATAGTGTTTGCTGTGAGTTTTTCATATATGGCCCTTATTATGTTGAAGTAAGTTCCCTCTCAACTTTGTTGAAGGTTTTTATCATGAGTGGATGTTGTTCTTTGTCAAATGCTTTTTCTGCATCTGTTGAGATGATTATATGGGTTTTATCCTTTCTCTTGTTGATGTGATCTATCACACTGATTGACTTGCAAATATTGAAACACCCTTGCAACCCAAGAATAAGTCCCACTTTATTGTGGTGAATGATTTTTTATAATGTCTTGCTGGATTTGGTTTATTGGTATTTGTTGAAGGTTTTTGCGTCTATATTCATCAGAGATATTGGTCTGTAATACTCTTTTTTTGTGGTGTCTTTGGTATTAGGGTAATTCTAGCCTTACAGAATGAATTTGGAAGCTTTCCTTCCTCTTCCTTTTTTTTTTTTTTTTTTTTTTTTTTTTTGGTAATAGTTTGAGAAGAATAGGTATTAACTCTTCTTTAAATATTTGGTAGAATTCACCTGTGAAGCCATCTGGTGCAGGACTTTTGTCTATTGAGAGTTTTTTGATTACTGAATCAATTTTATTGCTGGTAATTGGTCTGGTCATATTTTCTGTTTCTTCCTGATTCAAATTCATTAGGTTATATATTTCTAGGAATTTATCCATTTCTTCTGTTTTGTCCCATTTGTTGTCTTGTAATTTTTCATAATATTCTCATAATTGTTTGTTTTTATGTGGTGTTTGTTGTTATTTTTTCTCTTTCATTAGTGATTTTGTTCAAGTTCTGTCTCTGTTTTTTTATGATTCTGGCTAACAATTTTGTTGATCTTCGTAAAGAACCAGTTCCTGGTTTTATTGATGTTTCCCATTGATTTTTAGTTCTTATGTGATTTATTTGTGCTCTTTATTATTTCCTTCCTTCCTTCTTTTTGGTTTTCTTTGTTCTTTTTCTAGCTTCTTTAGGTGTAAGGTTAGACTGTTTATTTGAGAATTTTCTTGTTTCTTGAGGTAGGCCTGTATTGCTATAAACTTCCCTCTTAGAACTGCTTTTGCTGCAAAACAGTGTAGAGGTTCCTTAAAAAGTTAAAAATTGAGCTACCCTATGATCCAGCCATTGCACTACTGGGTATTTACCGCAAAGATACAGACAAGGTGAAGAGAAGGGCCATATGCACCCCAATGTGCATAGCAGCATTGTCCGCAATAGCTAAATCGTGGAAGGAGCTGAGATGCCCTTCAACAGATGACTGGATTAAGAAGATGTGGTTCATATATACAATGGAATATTCCTCAGCCATCAAAAAGAACGATTTCACAACATTTGCAGCAACATGGACGGACTGGAGGAGATAATGCTAAGTGAAATAAGTCAAGCAGAGAAAGACAATTATCATATGGTTTCACTCATTTATGGAACATAAGAAATAGGAAGATCGGTAGGAGAAGAACGGGAAGAATGAAGGGGGGGTAAACAGAAAGGGGAGTGAATCATGAGAGACTATGGACTCTGGGAAACAAACTGAGGGCTTCAGAGGGGACGGAGGTGGGGGATTGGGCTAGGCCAGTGATGGGTATTAAGGAGGGCACGTATTGCATGGTGCGCTGGGTGTTATATGCAAGTAATACATCATGGAACATTACATCAAAAACTAGGGATGTACTGTATGGTGACTAACATAAAATAATAAAAAATTATTATAAAAAGAAATAGCTGCTTTTGCTGCATCCCCAAGATTTTGGACCATTTTATTTTCATTTTCACTTGTTTCCATGTAATTTTTGATTTCTTGTTTGATTTCTTGGTTGACTCATTAATTGTTTAGTAGCATGTAATTTACCTCCATGTATTTGTGGTCTTTCCAGTTTTTTTCTTGTAGTTGATTTCTGGTTTCATAGTATGTGGTCACAAATGATTCATGGTATGACTTTGATCTTTCTGAATTTGTTCAAACTTGTTCTGTCCCTAATAATATGTGATCTATTCTGGAGAATTTTCCATGTGAACTTGAAAAGAATGTGTGTTTTGCTGTTTTAGGATAGAATGTGCTGACTGTATCTCTTAAGTCTATCTGATCCAGTGTGTCATTCAGAACCACTGTTTCCTTGTTAATTTTGTTAGGATGATCTGTCCATTGACATAAGTAGGGTGTTAAAGTCCCCTACTATTATTGTGTTACTGTCAGTTACTTTATGTTTATTATTAACTGTTTTATGTATTTGGGTGCTCCCATGTTGGCTGCATAAATATTTACAATTGTTATGTCTTTTTGTTTGATTGTCCTGTTTATTATTATATAGTGTCCTTCTTTGTCTCTGTTTTAAAGTCTATTTTGTCTGATATAAATATTTCTACCCTGGATTTCTTTTCATATTTATTTGCATAATAAGTGTCCCTCCAACTCTTCACTTTGAATCTCCAGGTGTCTTTAGGTCTGAAATAAGTCCCCTGTAGGCAGCATATGGATGGGTCTTGTTTTGTGTGTGTGTGTGTGGTTTTTTTTTTAAGATTTATTTTTTTATATTTTTATTTTTTTATGTGACAGAGAGACAGCCAGCGAGAGAGGGAACACAGCAGGGGAGAGGAAGAAGCAGAGAAGCAGGCTCCCAGCCGAGGAGCCCGATGTGGGACTCGATCCCGGAACGCCGGGATCACACCCTGAGCTGAAGGCAGACGCTTAACGACTGTGCTACCCAGGCACCCCTGTGTGTGTGTTTTTTTTTATATCCACTCTGTCACCCTATGTCTTTTGATTGGAGCCTTTGATTCATTTACATTCAAGGTTATCTATTTTTTTTTTTTTTCAGGAAGAGAGAGAGTGTGAGGTGGGGAGGGGCAGAGGGGGAAGGAGAAAGAGAAACTGAAGCAGGTTCCATGCTCAGTGCAGAGCCCCACACAGGACTCAATCCTGAGATCATGACCTGAGCTGAAATCAAGAGTTGGATGTTTAATTGACTGAGCCAGTCAGGTGCCCCTAAAGTAATTGTTGATAGATAAATATTTATTGCCATTTTATTACTTGATCTGTGATTGTTTTTGTAGTTTTTCTCTGTTCCTTTCTTCTCTTGCATTCTTTTATGGTTTGCTGGCTTTCCTTAAAGGTACACTTGAATTCCTTTCTCTTTATTCTTTGCGTATCTATTACTGGTTTTTTATTTGTGGTTACCATTAGGTTTGCATATAAACTTTTCAGTGTGTAGCAGTCTATAAGAAGTTGATGGTTGCTCAAGTTTGAACCCGTTCTTTACTCCTCTCCCTGCTGTGTTTTAGGTAAATGGTGTCATATTTTACATTCTTTTATTTTATGGATCTCTTGACTGATTTTTACAGAAATACTTATTTTTACTTCTTCCATGTTTCCTACTTTTCATACTCTCAGTTGAGGTCTTTCTTTTTCACTGAAAGAGCCCCCTTTATATTTCTTATAGGGCTGATTTAGTGGTCATGAACGACTTTCATCTTTGTTTGAGAAACTCTTTAATTCTCCTTTTATTCTGAATGACAGCCTTGCTGGATAGGGTATTCTTGGCTGTGGATCTTTCTCTTCAGCACTTTGAGTGTTATAATGCCACTTCATTCTGGCCTACACTGTTTCTGCTGATAAATCTAGTGATAGCCTTATGGGATTTCCCTTGTATGTAATTGTCAGCTTTTCTCTTGCTGCTTTTAAATTTTTTTATCACTACTTTTTACCATTTTAATTACTATGTGTCTTTGTGTGATTTTGGAGTGATGTTGTTGGAGCAACTCCATGCCATTTGGATCTGGATATGTGTTTCTTTCCCCAGATTAGGGGAGTCTGCAGATATTATTTCTTCAAATAAATTTCCTTCCCCCTTTTTTCTTTCTTCTTCTTCTGGAATCCCTGTGATGTGAACGTCATTTTGCTTGATGGAATCACTGAGTTCCCTAAGTCTATTCTCATTTTGCATAATTCTTTTTTCTCTCACTTAGCTGGATTATTTTTCATTACTCTGTCTTCTAGGTCATTAATTCATTCCTCTGCTTCCTCTAGCCTGCTATTTATTACATCAAGTGCAGTTTTAATTTCATTTAGTATGTTCTTCATCTCAGATTCATTCTTTTTTATCTCTGCGTTGAGGGTCTCACTTATGTCCTTCACTCTGAAGTCCAGTGAGTATCTTTATGACCATTACTTTAAATTCTCTATCAGGCATACTATCTCCATTTCACTTAGTCTCTTGCTGTGATTTTGTCTTTTCTTTCACTTGGGACATATTCTTCTGTGTCTGCATTTTGCCTAAATATCTATATCTGTTTATGTTTGTTAGGAAGTTAGCTATGTCCCTTAGTCTTGGAAGTAGTGGGCAGGGCAGGCAATTTTAACAAGGCAGCACTGGTCCTCTTTTTTATTTTATTTTATTTTATTTTATTTTATTTTATTTTATTTATTTTATTATTTTATTTATTTGAGAGAGAGAGGGCACAAGCAGCAGAAGGGGCAGAGGAAGAGGGAGAAGCAGTCTCTCCACTGAGCAGGTAGCCCAATGCGGGGCTTGATCCTAGGACCCTGGGATTATGACCCGAGCCAAAGGCAGATGATTAATCGACTGAGCCACCCAGGTGCCCCAGCACTGGTCGTCTTTACATGGTAGGCCCAGCCACTGTGAAGACACAGCCAGCTGAGGTGCTCTGTGATGTGCGGGTGGGGGGGTGGGGAGGGGGATACTGCAAGCTGTGTGTATGGTCCTTTACCACTGGGGACATGCAGCTATTAGGGAGACCTGACCAGCTGGGCCACTCCATGAAGTACAGGCAGAAAGTGTTTTAATAAGGTTTGTGCCTCCTCTGTGGGAGGTAGAGAGACACAGTGTTGGCAAGGTTTGTGCCTATCTTCTGGGGGAGGGGACCCACAGTTTGAGGACTGAGGCAGGCCTAGCTGGTAGGGGTGGGGCATGGTGTAAACAAGTTAGGTAATGAATGCCAGTACCATGTTGGGGGTTTGAGGAGGAAATGGTGCCTGTCATCTTTTTTGTTCCTAGAGAAGTCCCTTAGCAAACTCTGAGATTAGTTACTAACTCTCTCTCCTGTGTACCCCAGGCATTTTTCAAACTGCAGCATCTGTGCTGTATTTCAGTAGGGCTGTTTGTTATGGTATCTCTTTAAGGGCAAGGACTCAGTTCCTGTGACCTCCTGGGCTCTCCCAGAACTGAGCCTGCTGATTTTTAAAGTTCAAGGTTTTAAGTCCTGCTTGTTGTAAGAACTTATAAAATTCAGCCCCACTGATTTTCCAAGCCACATTCTAAGAGAGTTCATCTTCCCCTTGCAGGCTCTTCAGTGGGATAGTCTGTTTCTCATCTCTCTGCTTGCCCATTGTTCCCTCCCTCCTCCCTCGAGTGCCCAGACCCACAGGGTTTTGCTCCCCACTGTCTTTCCCCTCCCTACCCTCTTCAGCGTGGCCTTTTCTCTACATTTAGTGGCGGAGTTGATTCTGCCAGTCTTCAGGTGGTTTTCTGGGTTATTTGCACTGATGTGAGTGTTATTTAGCTGCATCTGTGGACTAAAGTGAGGGCTTCCTGGAAGTCCTAGAATAAACATTTTAACATATTTTATTGCTTATGTGTACTTTCTGATTTATAGTAACAAATTGTTACTTTAAAAGTAAAAGTTATTTATCTTTTTAATTTAAAATTTTAATACGGCTCTATCTACAGAAAACATGTCCTAACTTTTCAGCCACTTTGATCTATAAGTGTAAGTTTTTATGAGTAAAGTCTGCAGATTTTTAAAATAGAGTTGGTTTTGGGGCGCCTGGGTGGCTCAGTCAGTTAAGTGTCTGCCTTTGGCTGGGGTCATGATCCCAGGGTCCTGCGATTGAGTCTCATGTCAGGCTCTCTGCTCAGCGGGAAGTCTGCTTCTCCCTCTCACTCTGCCCTCCCCCCTGCTCCTCCTCCCTCTGTCTCAGATAAATCAATCAAACAATCTTTAAAAAAACAAAGTAGAGTTGGTTTTTGTCAATTTTTTTTCCTATGGACCAATTATTACTGACTCATGAACAAAAAAGTCTAAACTTAGCTACTAGGTTATGTGACTTTAAGACCTTAATCTCTTTTGGCAAGTTTGCAAGGCTTAAATAAAATAATTCATAGAAAATAATGAGCAGCATCTGTTGTGGTAGTGTTGGGGTAATAGATTCCTTGAATAATCCTACTGTTTAAGCAAAATAAAAATGATGGACACAATATATTTTTTTAAATTCCTAAATGTATCAATTACCTGGAAAGAAAATAGAGTCTCTCATAAGCCAAGATCTAAGTGAAAGAGGGACCTCAAATAATCAGTGCAGGGAAGCTGGCTTTAATCCAGTGACCTTAAATTTCAGTTTTTAAGACTTTCAGAACACCATGGGAAATGGAGAAGGCCTAGCCATGCTCCCAAGGAGGCTCTCCAAGGAGAGCCCTATCTCCATGGTAAGGATTCCAATAAGAAACCAATTGTATACACTTGGAACCCAAAGGGTTTCACTCTTCACAACAAGGAAAATGACCCCTAATGATCCTGAGCACCAAGTAAACAAAGGGTAACTGAGAATTGTAACTACAAGCCAGCCCTTCCTTATGAATTTTCAAGCCAAATTTAACTTCCTGTTTAGTGAGAATAGCCTCAAGCCAAGAATTCAATTTAAAATTATTCCAAGGTAAGGTACGCTGAGGAACTAGACCAAAAGTAAAATCAAATACTCTTTGAATCCTCTTAATCTTGTCCAATAGGTTTGAAAGATTAATCTTGCAAATAATATGTGCTGATGTTATTTATAAGTCTCGGGATGCCTGGGTGGCTCAGTTGGTTAAGCATCTGTCTTGTGCTCAGGTCATGATCCCAGGGTCCTGGGATTGAGCCCCACATTGGCTCCTTGCTCAGCAGGGAGGCTGCTTCTCCCTCTCCCTCTGCCTGCTGCTCCCCCTGCTTGTGCTCTCTCTCTCTCTCTCTGTGTCAAATAAATAAATAAATAAATTTAAAATTAATTAATTAAAATTAAAAAAAATAAAAATCTCAACACACAGCCCAAAACTTTATACATTGAAAATATCAGGTTGGGAATAAAAATGTTAATATATCATATAAATACATGGTGGGGTTAAAAATGTGAGAAATTGAGGAGTGTTAAAAAGAAGACCAAGAAAATTTGAGAAGGGGGCACCTGGGTAGCGCAGTCGTTAAGCGTCTGCCTTCGGCTCAGGGCATGATCCCGGTGACCCAGGATCGAGTCCCACATCGGGCTCCTCTGCTGGGAGCCTGCTTCTTCCTCTCCCACTCCCCTGCTGTGTTCCCTCATCTCGCTGGCTGTCTCTCTGTCACATAAATAAATAAAATCTTTAAAAAAAAAGAAAAGAAAATTTGAGAAGGAACAAAAAATAGGTACAAGTCAAAAATATACAAAAACTAAAATTAATGCATCAGGATACCTTTTAACAGTAGATTAGATACAGCAGGAAAGAGAATAAGGGAACTTGAAGACAGAACTGAGGATGTCACACAGAATGTGGCTCAAAAAGACAAAGATCTAGAAAATATAAAAGATTAAGAGACAGAGAACTGAGTGAGAAGCTGCAAAATAGAATCAGAGTCCTAGGAAGATGAGTAAGAGCGTTTAGAAGGAAAAACAATAAAAAAATCATAGCTCTACGAACCGATAGTTAGGAGATCTATAGAAATCTAACTTGTGACAGATCTGGCAAAAATGTATGGAAGAAAAGTAAAGAGTTATGAGGTTTTTTCATATTAGAAAATTTAACTTCGGCCTGGAGAAAGATTTCATAAACAAGTTACAGAGTGCAATAATGTGTCTATGATACAGTATAACTGATCATTTTCGCCTTATTGTGTTCAGGGGCACCGATATTTCAAAAGATAGTGCTTAGAATCTGAAAAGAAAATGAAAAACAAAAGAATGTATTTGTAAAATTAAGCTATCAAAGACTGGTATTAAGAACATTTAAAGAAGTTCTGTAAATCAATAAGGAAAAATCAGAGCACATAATAGAAAAAAAAAAGGCAAAAATACAGGACCAGTAACTTAAAAAGGGAGCAGGGGAAGTCCAATATAGCCTGTGAAAAATTACTGAAACCTCTTTATTTGCTGAAAGTTCTAAAGTGCAATGTCAGATGATTTGTCCAAGCTAATGGAGGACTTCAAGGGACCCTTGCAGAATATTGATCTCTTGCACTCTGGAGTCTGAGGGACTTTGGGAAAGATTCACCGCTTATTTGTGGTGAACTCTAAAGGTGAGAGCCTGTGGTTGCCACTTCCTCTGCCTGGTGGCAGATAGAAGGGCACATCTTCAGGGTTAACAGCCGCACGTCCAGAGGGAGCTGAAATAAGGGTTCATTCATGTTGTTTCAGCTGCAGGTTCCTCAAGAGGGAAGAGAAAATAAAATATTAGCACTTCTGTTATTTAAGAAGTTTTATTATATAGCATTTAAGTGCAATATATTTATTTATGCTGCTTGGCATCTGCTGGGATTCCAGAATCTGAGATGCCAAAGCTTTGTTCAATGCTGCAAAATTGTCAGCTGTTGCCTCTTTCTTCACCTCTTAGAACTCTCTAGGTTTGACCTCCGCGTTTTCCCTATGTCTTTTATCACATATAATCCATCTTTGTGCTTCTATTTGGATAATTACTTCAGATTTATATTGTGGTTCCCTAATGCTCTATCTGTAGCTAATCTGATATTTAATCTCTCCATTGAGCATTTCATTCTTTTTTTTTCAAGTTCATATTGCTTCTTTTGAAATCTGCCTGTCCTTCTGTTATAGTCTCTTTCCTTTCTCATGTTTTCAATTACTTTTTTTTTTATTTCTTTGAGCATTGAAGCATTTCTGTGGACTTTTTTATGATTCTTTTATTCTTTGTGCAATATGAATACGTGTTAGATTGAATTTTTTAGCTGTGAATTCATACTTGGATGATTAAGTCATTGGGTATTCTGAGAAATGTGGTTTGATGATATGCTTCCTAAAGAATATATTTTTTGGTTTATGACAGGTGCCCCAGGATGTTACTAATACAGAACTACTTTAAATTAATCTCTCAGTTTAGGAATCCCCTGCATCATGCAGGTAAAGTAACTGAACTTCAGACTCTAATGTGGACTAAGCTTTGATTGTAAGTTTTCAAGAATTTTTTGTACCCATAGCTAAGCCTGAGACAATTTGTCATCTTTCCTTCTTTATGGATAGTGTTCCTTTGTGTGTTCCAATTCCAACTCTCCACCTTGGCTCATCCCATCTCCCCCCGAAATTACAATCTGAAAATTGAAGCTTCTGGCTCAAGAAAATGCTTGCAGGACAGCAAGGTTTCAGCGCTAGATTATAGCATTATGGTCTATGTGTCTGTTTCCTGTTCATTTTGGCCATTGCTGGGTTTTTTTTTCTTATTTTCTTAGAAGCTCTGCTATGCATTTAAAATATTCATCATACTTTAATATTTTTGTAAAAGAAGTATTTTTTAGGAAATTTAACAAATTCTGTTGCCAAAAGTGGAGCTTCCAGGAAATTTTTTAATGTAAATATTACCTTCCAATTTACCAGTTTGAAAATAAGATATTCAGAACTGATTGTAAATAATCTATATAATCATCTAGAAGACCTTTTTAGAAAGGAGAATATAAGTAGATTTTTATAATCCACTCTTACGTGTATTCCCTGTATAGTTTCCTGTGTGTTTTTAATCGCCTAGGAATTAAGGGGTCTTTACTATTTGTAATCCACCCAGGACCTTTGTGTGGGTCAGCAGGCTGCATTATTTTAGTTACCTTGTACCATAGAAACGCTGCCATCATGAATGCTTAACTTATTCTTCAGGATACATATGAAGATTTTGACTAAGCCTATATAGATATTTCTAAAGCGAGCCAAAAGACCTTGGCACAAACCCAATTTTAAAAAAGGCAAACCGTGACTATGATTTCAATCCGTAGCCGGTCTGTTCTTACATTGACCAGTCATTTTCTTGAATGCATAGAAGAAATGTTCAGTACTGTCTCTCCATATAACATTCCAGGACTTTAAAATGTGAAAGGTATAGGGGTGCTTGGGTAGCACAGTCAGTTAAGCATCTGCCTTCGACTCAGGTCATGATCTCAGGGTCATAGGATTGAGTCACACATCGGGCTCCCTGCTCAGCAGGGAGTCTGCTTCTCCCTTTGCCCTCTGCCCGTGCTCCCAGCGTGTGCGTGCACTCTCTCTCTCTCTCAAATAAATAAAATCTTTAAAAAAAATTTCTTTAATGTGAAAGACCTAAAAGTACGATATTACAGGTACAAAGAACTTGTCTATTTCTTGTGTTAGTCATTGCCATATTGCAATGTAGCAAAGCCCCATATTTCATCAGTTTCTAAGATGCATACATTTTTACATTTTAATGTCTATGAAATTGGGGTGCATCTTGCACTCGATGGTGTATAAAATTGAATTGCAAATATTTTTATTTCCTAGTGGTAAATAAAATACAAAAAATGCATCTCATAATTAATGGCACTCTGTATTTGATAAAATATAATATTTTTATTTTTTAAATCTGACTGCCAAATATCCTTGCCTATTTATTATTCTGAAGAAGTGACTATTCCCAGGGATACTTTTTTCCTGAACAAAACGTTACTGGAATGTTGTGGTATTTTATTCATAAGTGAGCCACAAAGGCAAATCCAAAAATGTGTCCATGCTCCTATATATTACCTAGTATTTCCCGTATATTATGCTGTGTAAGTGCTCCTAATATTTTAATACTTGATTACTCCTCTGTCATAGGGTTTGTTTAGATCAAAGACAAGGATAATAAGTCTTTGAAAGTTGAAAGATCATAAATGACGTTTTGAAGATGTATTTGTCTCTGACAAATTCAGTAACTTAGGCATACTAACTCAACATATTTTAAGATTGTGGTTAAAATAGACTATCCATCTGACACATACACTGTTTAGAAGGAGTCAGATTACAAGTGCTGTTACCCTTGAGGTATTACATGCTTAACAATGATATTCAAAGAAAAGTGTGTGAGCAATAAGGTAGAACGCATCATATTTATGGGGAAGAAATTTTGATGATCTTTTATCAACATCAACAAACATAAATTTAGCCCAAATTATGTGTAAATATAGCTCTGTGCTCTTCATGCTGGAAAAAAATTTAACATTTGGTTCTATGTTACACTCCAGAAAAATACAGACTAGCAGTTGAGAAGATAGTATATGAGAGGTGATAAAAATTACTAATTTGGAAGTGTTTACAGATTTTCTTGTCCTACTGCCTGCCAAAGATTCCTGTATTTTACAGCCCTTATCTGTCTACTCCCACAGTGTCTCAAAAATATGGGGCTAGTGTATCCCTCCCAGGCTGGCTCCTACACATATCTTAACTTTTGTAAAAATAAAATGAAAAGGAGAAAAGTCACACAAATCAAGCGTAGAACTTAATGATTATAGGCAAACACTCTTTAAACCACCACGCAGATCGAGAAACCAAACAAACCTGCCAGTATCCCTCACCCTTTCATGTACCTTGCTCCAATTCTCTTCTCTCCCCCTCAATATAATGACCAGATTCCTCTAGTAATCATTTCCTTGCATCTTATTGTGGTTTCATCCCACGAATGTTCATCTCTAACAACCATAGTTTAGTTGTGCCCATTTTTATGTGTGTTAACATGTCTTTTAATTTGCAGGTTACCCTGCAGCCCTTTAGAGAGGTGCTCATGGTCCAGATTTTGCTGATTGCCTTCTTATGGTGCAGTTCACATTCTTCTTCTTCTTTTTTTTTTTAAAGATTTTATTTATTTATTTGACAGAGATAGAGACAGCCAGCGAGAGAGAGAACACAAGCAGGGGGAGTGGGAGAGGAAGAAGCAGGCTCATAGCGGAGGAGCCTGATGTGGGGATCGATCCCATAACGCCGGATCACGCCCTGAGCTGAAGGCAGACGCTTAACCGCTATGCCACCCAGGCGCCCCAGTTCACATTCTTCTGACAGAAAAAGGTTTCTTTTGGAAATTCTCACAATTAATTCAGTTTTTAGGGGTGTTTTTGTTGTTGTTACCCTGTAAGTCATTTTCTCTTTACGTCTAAATGCACAAGGAATTTTTGCTTGTCTTTTAAAGCCCAATAATTTTACAGAAATATGTCTTGATGTTTGTTCTGAGTTGATACTCTTAGGTATGTGGTGCGCTTTTGTCAGTCTAAAATTGTCAAGGGGTAGGAATTAAGCAAAAGCATTTATTTGGGAACAAAGAATTGTCATTTGAGATACACAGATTTGGGCAGCAGTCCAAATAGTGTCTCACTAGGGAGCAAAAGTCAGAGGTTTTTAAAGACAAAAAGAGAATGCCCATATAAGTTGTTTACAAAGAATATTGGTTGATGATGGGGACAGAACACTAATCCTGCCTGACATAATTAGTTGCTAAGACTATCACTAAGCAAAATTCTCTTAATGTAGCAAGTGACAAGTGTTCTTGCAGAGTCCTTGATCTGTGGTTTGGCCCAATTTAAAAGTTCATGTTTCCACGTGTGAAGTCATGTGTAAGGCTTACCTCCTTAATGACTTCCTGGCTCCATTTTAAAACACCTTGATACATGTGACTTCCTTTTATTTCACCTTTCACATTTTGAATACCTAATTTCAAATCTTTATATTTTAGGAAAGCGTTCTTGAATTAATTGATTCTAGTATTGGTACTGTTCTTTTGATGGTTTCTATACTTCTTTAAGAACTCTATTATAAATATGTTGGGTATTCTTTGTCTACGATATTTGTTATGTTCTCTCCAATGTTTTTATGTTTATTTCCTCTTGATTTTTAAAGACTGCCTCTTTTTCATTTTCATTTATTAAGGTCTTGCCTGTTATGTTTATGTGTTCTTGTGTTCCTTATAATTTAAACTTCATTTCTGAAATAATTTTCTTCTTTAATTCTTTTCTGAATTTTGTCACTTTGTTTCTGAGCTAAACTCTCATTCATGTTGTTCTTTCATTTCTTCATTTCCTTTTTTCAGTGTCTTTTAGCTCATTTTAAAATACTCGGTTATTTTTTTGATCTGTTTTGTGAGCTTTGTCTTTCTGGTGTGCTTTCATTGTCTGCAGAAATGGTGTTCTGCCCTTTAATATCCTTTCTCTTATAATAACAATATAAAGAATTTAACCTTAGTAATTTTCTTTTGCCCACTTTAAAATAAAATACTAATTTCCCTGAATTTTTCAAAGACGGCTGTGTTCAGAATATTTTTTCTAGCTTCACAGCTCCCTCGTAGGTGGTTGACTTGTAGTATTAAAAAAATACAGTGACTTTCCCTCTGATAGTTCCTGGTTCTGTTCCTGTCCCCTGCTTTTAGCTGAATCTTCTTTATCTCTGTGGCCCTCTCCTGCTCAGCTTCGATTTGACTCCCAGCAGTTTCCCTTCAATGTGGGGCCCTCTTAGAATATAGTATTAGCTAGTTGACTTTAAGAGTTCACAGGGCTAGTCCCCCTGGTTGGTTCAGTTGGTTGAGCCATTGACTCTTGATTTTAGTTCAGATCATGATCTCGGGGTCATGAGATTGAGCCCCACATCAGGTTCAATGCACAGTCTGCTTGGGATTCTCTCTCTCACTCTCCCTCTGCCCTTCCCCCTGCTGGTGCTATAAATAGATAAACATATACATCTATCTATCTATCTATCTATCTATCTATCTATCTATCTATCTATCATCTATCTATCTATCTATCATCTATATCTATCTATCTATCTATCTATCTATCTATCTATCATCTATGTCTCTTTAAAACAAAGAGTTCACAAGGCCTCCACATTTCCAGTCTCTGTAGGCTTTACTAGGATGTTTATATTCAACCAGTTTGGGATAAAAATCCTCCTGGGTTTAGCTGTTGTTCTTCAGTTAGCCAGTTGTGAATATTTGTTGGCTGTTTTGGAGTTCTCTTGTCTTCAGGTCTGTCATAAATCCCACTACTTTCCTTTGTTTCTTCCCATATATCCAGTGATGCCATCCAGTGCAGATTCATGATACTACCTTGAAATCTAGTTGTATCGTGTTTGTTGTCTGTGGGGATTTTTGTTGTTTTTATCTGTTTGCTGTGTCTCCTGATTCCAGGAGTTTCAAAAAGTATGTCACCAACACAACCACCTTCCCCAAATCCTCCTGTTTTATTTTTTTCTGGTTTCTAAACTTCTGTGTTGTAGAATAGGGAATAGGCCTTGATGAATGGAACCAGAATTACAGTGGCTTGAGGAGAAGGGAAGAAATCTTAGCCAATATACATAGGAAGATCTGGGAGAGAACAGAGGAAAAGGAAGTAAAATCAGATTAAAGATTGAGAAGGAATTTTAAAAAGGTTCTGTAAAATGAAATGCCCTGGAAGAGGTTATGGCTTAGAGGATTCAGAGGCAATAAAGGGAATGAAAAAAGTGTTGCTTACATGTATAAATTGGCTTCCTTGTACTATCCTTGATGAGAAACAAGAACAGAAACACTTTTTAATTACTTTTGCAGTTGAACTCCACGTTTTTAACTGACTTTTTCAGACTGAATTCCACAGGTCACAGCTTCAGTATAGTAAGAAATATGTGTGTCAAAGTTATACCTTTCTGAACAAGTGAGTTAGGAGATGTGCAATGCACAATATATAAAGGGGCACCTGGGTGGCTCAGTCAGTTAAGCGTCTGACTCTTGGTTTTGGGCTCTGGTCTGATCCTCAGATTTGTGAGATCGAACCCCACCTGGGGCTCCCTGCTTAGCACAGAGTCTGCTTGGGTTTCTCTCTCCCTCTCCCTCTGCCCACGCACATGCACACTCTCTCTCTAATAAATAAATCTTTAAAAAAACCAAATATATGTAGAAGGAACTCCAAAATTTAGTATTTGTGAAGAGCCTGCTATACACTGAACACCAACATATATTTATATTAGTAAAATTCTGAAGTGAACTGTTACCACAACATTCACTCATTACCCTTTGTAATATCCTTCCTCCAATGGATTGATAACAATGATAAACATTTATTGTAAACTGTAAGCTAGACATCACACCATGTGCTTTACAGGCTCTATTTCATTCAATCCTCACAAGTTTATGAGATTGACACTATTATTATTGATAGTTAGGGAAACAGGGACTTCGGCTGAATACTTCCCCAAGCTCACATTGCTGTTAAGTGGCATAAACACTGATCAGAACTTACGTGTAGCTTGTGTAACTGTCTTCAAACCCAGGTTCTTAATCACCACACTGTTGTTATTAGATGTGATAAATGGAACCCAAGTCTTCATCTGTTAGCTATTAACCCTCAAATTTGGGCTGACTCTGTTTGTTTCCACATTCAAATCCAGGTATTTTTTTTGCCAAAATTCCACTTGTTTGAAGATTACTTTTGAACAGAATGGGATTATTCTGTGGGCAACGCCATTCAAGGGGCCATATGTTCTTGTTAGAGTCTCCTGGTATGAAGCAGAGCGATAAAAAGAGCCAGAGGAAAGAAACCTACATGAAATCAATCTTTGATAACTTCAAGATGAACCCCCTACAATGGAGTTTGTCAATGTAAAGGTCTTAAATAATAGTATTTTCTGATTTCAAACTACACTATCTCAACATAGGGCTTAGAAATTATTTAAATTTCTTGGTAATTTAATAACATTTTATTCCAGAATTAGAGCCCTGTTTCCTCTTTCACTAACCTGAAAATCTATAATTCCTTTAATCTTTAGGTATCTGCAGTGTGAAAATATTTTAATCTCTTGTATTGCTATCTAAAATTTTAACTACCTATCTGGAATTAACCTCAGTCCGTTTTTAAGACTGAATTAAGGGGGCATCTGGGTGGCTCAGTCGTTAAGCTTCGGCTCAGGGTGTGATCCCGGCGTTGTGGGATCGAGCCCCACATCAGGCTCCTCTGCTGGGAGCCTGCTTCTTCCTCTCCCACTCCCCCTGCTTGTGTTCCCTCTCTCGCTGGCTGTCTCTGTCTGTCAAATAAATAAATAAAATCTTAAAAAAAAAAAAAAAGACTGAACTAAGTACCAGTTCTTTTTTTTAAGGCTTAAATTTGATATAGTATTCTCCCAGCTTAAAAGAAAAGTCATTTAAAATGAAAGTCTAAGAATGTTTACAGAAATAGGACATAGGTGAAGCAGTGTAAGCCAATTATTATTTTTAAAAAGGTAACAGTTTGGGGGAGAGTAAGGGGAAAAAAAGATAACCTTATCTTTGTAAAAGTGAATTTTGTCCTGGTCTAGAAGCCAGCACAGCTGTCTCACATCAGAACAGGGAAAGCTGCAGGGGCTTAGATCAAACAGCGGTCAGAAGCAGTACCCCCTGCTAAATGTGATTGCATCTGATCTCATAAACAAGAAGACGCTGAGACTGCATGTCACAGACTTGATTAATTTTCAAGTAGGGCAAATACAAACAGGGAAGACTGATGCTCTGATTTTCCTAATTAACTCAGATGATTCATCGTGGTTTAATAGCCGGATCTCTATTCTGCCATTACGCAGATGGACAGGGGCTTGCTTTTTGAGAAATGATCTGACAATTAAGATGCACAGGCAGGGCCCTAAGAAACCTGGTTTTCAAAGGACTCTGCTTCCAGTGCTGGGATTTTTACTTGAATGAATCCTCATCCGGTTCCAGCTCCATACAAAAGAAATAGGCAGATCAAAATGTTCACACTCTGGCTTTCCAAAGGCACAAACAGAAATATTAATGCTAGCTCACAATTTCCACATAAAGATTAATTTAACCTGACAATTATCAATGACGTGAATGAACGTTATTGGGATCCAGGGAACATATTATTAGCCTTCATTTGCCCGTACCCTTTCTAATAAATATAAAGGACTAAACTGTTTCTGCAAAAAGTGGCAGAATCTGGATATCAGGTACCATCTGTATGGTTTTTTTTACTGCTTTAGTAGACCAGTGGATGTTCTTTCAGCCAGTCTCTCAAATTCTAGATTTTGCTTACAAGAGCATGTGTCGTAAGCCAACATATCAGTCTTTGGGAAGTTCAGCATGCAAAGATCCCTTTTTGTACCTGCAGAACCACCACGTTTGTTGAGAATGGAAAGGGCCAGGCTTTGACATTTTCCAGCTTGTTATCTGTTTAATTTTCCATCTGCTTCTTTTGCCACTGCCTTCCAAAGGAACATCTGCTGCACATCTGAGAGAAGGAAAGAAGATTGGATTCATGCCACCTGGGTCTACAATCCTAAACCTTGGGATTCAGATGAAGGAAGGGAAAAAGGCTAACAAATGGTCCAGAAAATGAAATGAGGACAAACAGTCTGTTAAGAACAAAGCTTTATTTCCATTTATTGCAGAGCCCACACGACCAGGCAAGCTGGACCACAGTGTCTGCCATCAGCAAGGGCTACAGGCAGGGGGAGGCAGCTGGTGCCTGGGGGAAGACGAGAGCAGTTTCCAGAGCTCAGATGAGCCCTCTGGTGCCTGAACTTGCGGGTAGTTTCCTGCAGCTCACATATCCTTTAAGCATTTATGGGGCAGCTGCTCCATTTATGGAGCTCGGCTTTGTTCTGGGCATTCTGAAGGCAGGGATGATGACAAGATATACTTTCTACCTTGAAAGAGTTGGCTGAGGATGAGGGAGATGGGCACGTAGACAGCAGATTACAATATACAATAATAAATTCTGCACACTGGCTGGGAGCACAGAGAGGGGAAAAGAAGTGTGTGCCTAAGCCCATGAAGCAAAATGGTGGCTCAAGGAAAGGAGAGGCTCTACAGAGATGGTTCCATGAGTGGAGTCTGGAAGGATAAACAGGAGCAGTAGAAAACAAGCTCTTTTTCTCTTTATGATCAAGAGATAACACATAGCAGCCAGTCTTCGTATTGACGCAAAAACCTGAATGCCCCAAAACCTTCAACCCACCCACCACCCCTCTCAGTGTCCAGGCATCAGCGATTCTGTCCAGCTTACTAGCTTGTTGTACCATCTCTTCACGTTATCTGAAGTGTCACTAGTGAGGATAGAAAAGCCAATCAGGGGCGCCCCAGGCGCAGTAGTTAAGTGTCTGCCTTTGGCTCAGGGCGTGATCCCAGCACTTTGGGATCGAGCCCCACATCGGGCTCCTCTGCTGGGAGCCTGCTTCTTCCTCTCCCACTCCCCCTGCTTGTGTTCCCTCTTTCACTGGCTGTCTCTCTCTGTCAAATAAATAAAATCTTTAAAAAAAGAAAAAAGTCATATCAGAGTGGGAGAGAAGTCTCAGTGTAAGAACCACCTCTTAATTTGCTCCCACTGAGTAGCCGGTTGTTGGATTTTAACTGTCCTTAAATATTGAACTTTGACATCACCAAAATCTTGATATGTAAGTAGCCAACCCAATTATGTTTCTACACTTAGGAGTTTCTCTGCAATCGAGTATTGAGTGAGTATCTGGTGTGGGCACCATGAGACACACACAAGTATAAGGCATGACCTTGAGTCTATGAAGCTAAAATCTAATTGCGATAAGAAGCAGTTCTACAGTCCTGACATGACGAATACTTAACATTTCATTGAGAAAAGAGTGAGGCTAATGTGGTAACGCAATGTTCGGTGAATGTATGCTCTCTTCACTTTCCAGGCTGTCTACGAATAGGTATAAAACTTTATCATTCGCTTTAGTCATAGTGTATACCGAGATGCAAAAGTAATTGGCATAATCTCTGATTACACCAATATGTTGTCTTGGCATTTTAATATTTTTTTTTATTTTTTAAATAAGCTTTATTTAAAAAATATGCTTTCACAAAATGCAAATGACCAGGGGGAAAAAATCAAGCACACCTATTTTTTCTGTGACACATTTTGTTTTCAAAACAAAGCTTTTCTCAATTTAAAAACACATGGAGGAATAATTTTTTGAAGTTTTTATTGCTATTAACTAGCAAGCTCTCTGATCAAATTGAACATTTGGTGTATTTTTTACCTTGAATTAACTCACAGAAATCCTTAGGTTATTATAAGCATGTAATGTTTTGGTTTATGGTTAGTTTCTTAGGTGGAGTTTAAAGGCATTAAAATTTTTAAGTTTTAAATCAGATCATTAGATATGGTAGATAAGAGAATTCCTGTGTTCACCTACAAGAATGGACTTAAAGAGAAACTGATGATTGAAACATTCTATGATTTCAAAATAGGAACGAAAGGAGGGTTTCAATGGCATTAGGTGATTGTGCCACCAGAAGAGAAATTCCGAAGTAGTTTTTGTCAGGAGGCCCCAGTCCGTTACGTCCTAACTTAGGGCTGATAGAAGCACAGAATATTTTTGTGTTGGAATGTGTGCCTGAGCTACAGTCCGTTTTGTAAATGAGAAAACTGAGACCCAGAAAGATTAAATTACATCTTGGGTTCCTGGGTTTACAACCATGACCTAAGACTCCCCAGCACATCATAACTTCCGGCCTTGTCTTGTCACTTTTACTCCTTTCAGTTTTATATTTTCACCCATGAAAAAAATCATTCGGGGACAGAGAGCTAGATCACTCTATTTCATAGCTGTACTTGTATTTATCATTCCCACCCAGTACTCTAGAAAATCAGGTTTAGCTGGCTGGTCTCATGACCTGAACGGGGGGTCCTGGCCCCTATCCATGCCAACCTGGTTTTCTTTTCTTTCCTGGTCCTCCCTGAGACTGCAGAAGACAAGGGCAGCAGGTAGCATCACGCACAGCCCACCTGTCTCCTGAGACTAAACTCAACGAGTAGAGCTATTGCACGTGCGATGATCGATGATCTCCAGGTAGACTTGGGGCTGTTTGAAGGGATGGTGCTTTTAAGGCTAAGTTAGATGCAAACGAGCCTCATGTAAGTTCCTGAGGGAGGGACATAAGCAGATTTAGTAAACTGTTTAAATATTCCATGCCTAACATTTTCTGAATTTTAGGATAACTACACATAATTTTCTTTGGCTTCAGTATAATACAGATCAGGCATAATAAATACATCAAGAGGGAACTAAGCCAATTGCTGAAACATGACTGCGTTTAGTTGATAATAGAAAAAACAAACGATGGCATGGTCATTACTTACAGCACAGAACAAACTCTGAGTTAATCACCTTCCAACCTTTGTCTCCAGATAATGTTCTTTTCCTTTTCTACAGATGTCTGCTCCATAATTCTAGGGAGTTTTGCCCTTTTTCCTAACATTGAGGTAGATGTGGTGGGAGATGAGCTTGATATTCCCATTATCTCCGCAGCTCTTATATTCAACTTCTGGTGAGCGGGTAGAGTTCAGCCTCCAGGGTCAACAAGTCTTCTTTCTTCCTAGTTTCTCCTTGAAGATGAACCTGAGATTGATGGGTATATGGAGGAAAGCCATTCCTGGATATTCTTCCCTACCATACTTCTAATTGCCTTTGCTTTGTCATCCTCAGGACTACCAAGAGGCCTCCAATTTGGAACAATTTGTAACTCGATTTTTATTGAAGGAGACCTTGAATCAGCTGCAGTCTCTCCAGAATTCTCTGGAATGTGCCATGGAAACTACTGAGGAGCAAACCCGTCAAGAAAGGCAAGTTAAGTATTTTCATATGATATCTCTGTAGTGACGATGAAAGACCAGTTGAGGGGCATCAATGCTTAAGCTACTGAAAACTAAAAATGAAAATTAATAAATTTAAATAGAATAACAGGAACCTTCTTTGGGTGCTCACCTTCTATTTGCCTCTAAAAGAGGCCATTTTACTTTTACTGTCCATCATTTATTCAAATTTAAATTGCCAGTTTGGTAGATGGAGAAGACTTTAAAAGACACTGTGATAATGTAAAGATACATTTTACATAGTCCTGACTCTTCAGGATCCTAAAGTCTATTATGTAAATAAGACATGAAGACTAAAACCGTAACATAAGATGCAAAGTGATATGTATCATACAGAAGGGGAAATAAGTTGCTAAGGATTTAGGAAGAGCAAAAGATTGAATACAGATAGAGATGAAAGACAAGTTCATGGAATTTCCTGAGGGTATTTGGGCTCATCTTGCAAATGAGTGTTATGTGACAGTGTGGAAATGATAGAGACTTAGAGGCCAAGTGAACCTGGATGTGCCTGGGGACTTGAGAATCGAATCATCCTATTTATTTAAGGAAATAAAGTGAATGGTAGGGAAAGATTTCAAAATTCAAGACCACCTATTAGTATCACTGAGAAGATAAGTAATGCTGTTATAATAGTTACGTAAATAAAGGTTCTAATGCTAAAGAGAAACCTGAATTAGAACCGTGTAAAGCAGACGTCACAATTATTCTAACCAACAGTTGGTACTTTCTTGAGTTGCCATTATTTATACCTTGCAAGCTAGAGAAGGGCTTGGCAGGACTCTGGCTTACGCAACATATTTTGCATGTGTCACTTCAAACCTATACATATGACCATCTAATTTCTGCATTTTAAATTAGGGAGAACCACACAGTAACTGTTTTCAATAGGTTGATAATAGACTGCTCAGTAGGGCCAATTTTTCTAAACAAACTAATGGATACGTAATTATTAGGACATCTCAGAGAAACAGTGAAATTTTCAACCATGTGTTTACAATGTCAAAATGAGTGAGCACCACCAAATTCTAACAAAAAAGCCTCTAATCTCAAATCTAATGAGCTCGTGCAGCTGAGGAACATGGGTTTGCGCTCTGCAATGGGTCTGCACAGCATTTTCACATTATCAGCTCCTCATTTTCGCTGCACCTGAACGGCAGGTGTAACAAATAGCTTTAGAAGAGCAAAAACCCCATTCCTTAAGTCTGGCCAAAGGGTCACTAAATGTCTTGAACCACAATGAAATTGATTTCATGTTCCAAATGGAAAAGGAAGTTGATTTCTCTGTTTTTAGATTTTCTTGATGTACCATGGATTTTCTTTCCCTTTTTAGAACCAATTATTTGTCACCTGAGAGGAGGCCTACAAAAGCGCTGTGCTTCCCTTCTTCACCTGCACCTTGGGTTTTTTCTGCAGTCCTCTCCCGCAGACTTGAGTTCTGCATTCACCACCATATAGTGAATGCGCGACAAATAGCTGTTCTTTGTGTTAGGCCACAGGCTAGCCTTGGCCTCCTGTGCAAGCTCCCAACAGCTGCACAGCAGCTGTGTTTAATGAGAAGGAATGTGGTAATGCAGAACTTAAAGAAAGTGGAAGACACTGGAGGACTGATGAATATTTTATGTATAGGCTTCTAGTTCAAACAGCTTGGAAGAATGAGAACGATTACAGGTCTGATGTAAATTTGGGTGGTGCTATACTATGATGTTTGGCTAAAGTATCCAGGGATGCCCAAATCCCACCCCAAATCCATGATACTCCTCCTGGGGAGGTTTCACTAAATAAAAAAATAAAAAGGAAATAAGAAACTAGTTTCCACTATGGGTTTGTGTGCATAAATCCAACTTGAAGTGTCTGGTGACCCTGACTGAAGAGTGAGAATTAGGCTCATGTTTACAAGTACTGTGTCTCCTCTCCTTGGCTCCATCTAGCAATTGGCTGGCCACCAGAAACCAAAGTAAGGAGAGCCCCAGGGACCCTCACCAGTAGAGAGAAAAAAACAGGACAGGAAACATGGCTGTCCTTTTCCCATGATATTAGACAAGGGACCAGTAAATAAGCCTCAGAGGAGGAAAAACTTGAACGGGATCTTTAGGGTAGATTTAATGGCTGAGGGTATTCTCCCTGAAGGGGTCTCCTCACCCACCCCATAGTACCTATCTTCTTCCTTCTGGCTGGCTCTTCCTCATTTGTTTGGTCACTGCTTGGACAGCACTTGCTCTGGAAAACCTTCACAGCTCTCAAAGTAGGACTTTATACCTCCTACTCACCACTGTACTTCCTAGTACCCTCTACTTAGACTTACGTACAAACTCAGTACTTTACTTACCTCTTCCATTAGGCTGGGTTTCTAAATGGCAGGGGCTTTGCCTTGTTTCCGTCTACCTGGCACAACTACATGTTAAATAAATGAAACCGAATGAATGAAAGGGAATCCCCGGTAAAGGGAACTATATAGAACTGCAGTGGATGAGGACCTGGGACAGTGAGAACAAGCCACCTGGCATCTAAGGTTAGGAAAGGCCTTAAAAGCTGGACAGATGCATTTAGATTTCATATGATCAGAGATTGTCTTGGTGGTTGTAAACAAAGGAGAAATATAATGAAAACAAGATTTAAGGGAAATTAGTCTCATAACAGTATATGATAAAGATTTGAAAAGAGTTAGAACAAGGTCAGAGAGGAGAGGTCAAATCAGTGGATCCACAAACTCATCCGTTTTTTACAACATGAAGGAAGATTCCACGTTGCCCTGCAGAGTCAAGTTGCAACCTGCAGTTAGCATTGAAAATCCCGGGGTTATAATAATTTGCTTCCTCTTAAGCATCAATATTACTTTGGGGCTTAATATTTGTGAAACCTAGAGATACAGAACTTCATTGGAATATAGCAAATTTTGGGAAGTTATCTATTCTAGCTACCAACCCCAGGGAGGAATCACACCGTATCACTCATCTTGCAGTAATGAGTTAGGCATGCAGTGCTGGGCAGAATGTCTGTGTCTATTCATGTGAAAATGGCAATTTCAGAGAGAAGGGATGCGTACAGCTAGAATGCCACAGAGGTGAGATTTTCAGATGTCCTCGCATACTGGCTAAATGGGAGCCACTTTAATTCCATGTCTTCTGAAAGTACCTAATAGCCAATGACAAAAATAATCATCACGTTACACTGGAGCTTCCCTTGAGAGGCCCCTGTCCTCTTACATAAGCCTCTCTTCTTCACAAACCAGATTTCTGAGAACACAGCTTAATTACATGTGAATTTCTTTTTATAATGGAATACGAAAATTTACTCTATTTTCCAGAGTTCTTCTTTATCCAGAGAAATGGCTAATTCCTTCTAGGTTTAGAAGTTATTTTTCTCCTTTTGATGGTTGTCTATTATAAAAGTAAGGGAAGGCTTTAATTTTGCTTGCAGGTGATTATAAAACTTCAGACAGTCTACATTCCCTTAGCTTGAACATAGAAAAGAACTTCTCTAGTCACCTATTCTGATGACCACTGAAGCTGCAAGAAAGTTGATCTTTTTTAGATGCCATAGGACAATTCATAGGGTGGTCTAGTTAAAGATTGGAGAGTAAGCATATGATTTCTTTTCCTTTCTCCCTAAACTTTTCAAAAAAGGCATTAACAGAGCCTGGATAACAAGGAGTCATAAAGGTGCAAAGATAAGGATAGATGGACCAAAGGGGTAGAAACTTTGGAACATAGAAAGAAAATGAATGTAGTGGTGACTGATGTTGAAGCTTTGAGAATGACAAAACATAGGCAATGTATGAAGCTAAGAGCATGCCCGGCACCCATGTTCTTCCGCAGACCCACCCATTCCCACCCAGCTTGGCAGGAGCCCAAAGCAGCACTACAAATGTGGCACTGTGCAAGCAGCCACCACAGTGGCCAGTACGAATCCAAAGTAACTCCTGCCCTGGGGTGGGGAGAAGGTAGCCATAAATACCAGCTCTACTGTGGCCCCAGCAGTGGGCCGGGGGCAGACATCTAGTCTGACTGTGGGCCCTGCCTGCCAATGAAAGCCACTCAGTGGACAACACAGGGAGAGTGCCCTGCAGATCACTGTGACCGCAGTTTAGGCAAATGTCTGCTCCTACCAAACTCAACCCCAGTGTGGCACCAGACTGTCTCATTAACAAAACAAGAACCAAATCCTGCCACAAAAGACAGAGACACTGCAGGTGACTGGACCAAAGGCAAACATGGCTCAGGCCGAAACATTGGGGTGCACACGACACACATAGGAGATACCCCCTGAAGCGCCAAGTTTTGTTAAACAGGGGTCATTGCATTGCAGGGCACTAAAGGACTGCTTCTTCATAAGGCCATTACTTCAGGAGCAGGAGAGATAGCTGACTTTCCTAACACATAGAAACAGAGAGAGTTGCACAAAATGAGGGGACAGAGGAATATGTCTAACATGAAGGAATAGGACAATATCACAGCAAGAGAGCTAAATGAAATGGAGATATATAATATGCCTGATAGAGAACATAAAGTAATGGTCATAAACATACTCACTTGACTTGAGAAAAGACAGACCCTTATCTCAGTGAGACCTTCAACAAAGACATAGAAAATATAAAAAAGAACCAGTCATGGAGTGCCTGGGTGGCTCAGTCATTTGAGTGTCTGACTCTTGATTTCAACTTGGGTCATGACCTCAGAGTTGTGGGATCAAGCCCTGCATCGGGTTCCTCACTCAGCAGAGTCTGCTGGAGATTCTCTCTCTCCCTCTAACCCTCCCCGCCTTCAAATCTTAAAAAAAAAAAAAAATCGGAAATTAAGAACTCAATAACAGAAACTAAAAATACACTAGTGGGGGGTATCTGTGTGGTGCAGTCAGTTAAGCATCCATCCGACTCTTGGTTTCAGCTCAGGTCATGATCTCAGCATCCTGAGATCAAGCCCCATGTCAGGCTCTGAGCTCACTGTGGAATCTGCTTGAGTTTCTTTCACCCTCTCCCTCTACCCCTCCCCATCCCCATGTGTGCTCACACTATCTCTAAAATAAATCTTTAAAAATACAGTAGAAGGCATAAATAGTAGACTAGAGGAAGCAGAAGAATGGATCAGTGACCTGGAAGACACAGTAATGGAAAGCAATCAAGCTCAAGAAAGAAAAAAGAGTAATAAAAAAATAAGAATAGATTAAGGGAACTCAGTGACACCATCAAGTGTAATAACATTCACATTATAGGAATTCCAGAGGAGAAGAGAGAGAAAAGGGGGCAGAAAATTTATTTGAAGAAATAATAGCTGAAAACTGCCCTAATTTTGGGAAGGAAACAGACATCCAGATCCAAGAGGCAGAAATAGCCCCAACAAAACGAACCCAAGCAGGCCCTTACCAAGACACATAATAATTAAAATGGCAGGGGCGCCTAGGTGGCTCAGTCGTTTAAGCATCTGCCTTTGGCTCAAGTCATGATCTCAGGGTCCTGGGATTGAGCCCCATGTCAGGCTTCCTGCTTCAGTGGGGAGTATGCTTCTCCCTGTCCTTCTGCTCCACCTCCCGCTTCTGTGTGCACATGCTTGCTCTCTCTCTCATCTCAAATAAAATCTTTAAAAAAAATTAAAATGGCAAAAAGTAGTGCTAAAATTTTAAAAACAGCAAGAGAAAAAGAAAACCATTACGTACAAGAAAAAACCATAAGGCTATGACCTTATTTTTTAGCAGAAACATTGTAGCCAGGAGAGAGCGGCATATTGATATATTCAATGAAATGAAAGAAACAACAACAAAAAAAACCAAACCCAACCCAGAATACTCTATCCGGCAAGGCTAGAATAGAAGAGAAGACATTCAGAAGAGAAGAGGAGATTGTTTCCCAGACAAACAAAAGTTTAAAAAATTCATTATCACTAAAGCAGCCATATAAGAAATGTTAAAAGAGACTCTTTGAGTGGAACGGAAAGACCATAAACACAAGTAAGAAAAGTAGGAAGCACAAAAGCAGTAAAATTAATTATGTCTATAAAAATTAGTCAAGGGGCTCACAAAATCAAAGGATGTAAAGTATAACACGATGCACCTGGAACATGGCAGGTGGTGGAATAAAAATGTAGTGCTTTTAGAATGGGTTCAAACTTAAAGGACCATCAACTTACTATAGACTGTTTTGTACATAAGATGTTATAGACAAACCTAACGGTAACCACAAATCAGAAACCAGTAATAGAAAAGCAAAAATAGGGGTACCTGGGTGTCTTAGTTGGTTAAAATCCAACTCTTGGTTCCAGCTCAGGTCATGATCTCAGGGTAATGAGATCAAGGCCCTCGTTGGACTCCTCAATGAATGGGGAATCTGCTGAGATTCTCTCTCCTTCTCCCTCTGCCCCTTCCCCCACTTGTTCTCTCAATCTCTAAATAATTTTTTTTTAAAACTGCAAAAAGAAAAAGGTACCCAAGTATATCACAAAAGCAAGCCATCAAACCATGAGAAAAGACAGCAAGAGAAGAAAGGAACACAGAACTACAAAAGCAACCATAAAACAAGGAATGAAAGGGCAGTAAGTACATACCTATCAATAATTACTTTGAATATAAGTGGACTAAATGCTCCAATCAAAAGACATAGTGTGACAGAATGGATAAAAAACAAGAACCATCTAGAGACTCACTTCAGACCTAAAGACACATGCAGATTGAAAACGAAGGGATGGAAAAACATTTATCATGCAAATATAAGGGACAAAAGATAGGGTAGCAATGCTTATATCAGACAAAATAGAACTTAAAAGATAACAAGAGACAAAGAAGGACACTACATAGTCATAATAGAAATAATCCAACAAGAAGTTATAACAACTATAAATATTTATGCACCCAACATGGGAACACCCAAATACATAAACAGCTATTAACAAACATGAAGTAACCAGTAGTAAATCAGTAATAGCAGAGGACTTCAACATGCCCTTTACATCAGTGGATAGACCATCCAAACAAAATCAATAAGGAGACAGTGGCACTGAATGACACGCTGGACCAGATTGATCTAACAGGTATGTTCAGAACATTCTATCCTAAAACAGCAGAATACACATTCTTTTCAAATTTACATGGAACATTCTCCAGAATGGATCACATGTTAGGCTAGAAAACATGTCTCAACAAATTCAAAAAGATTGAAGTCTTATGCACCTTTTCTGATCATAAGATAATGAAACTAGGAAAAAAGCACAAGAAAAATCTAGAAGGAGCACAAATACATGGAGGTTAAATAACTAAACAATGAATGGGTCAACCATGAAATCAAAGAGGAAATTAAAAAACACGTAAAGACAAATGAAAACATAATGGTCCAAAATCTTTTGGATACAGCAAAAGCTGTTCTAAGAGGAAAGTTTATGGCAATATAGGTCTACCTCAAGAAGCCAGAAAAATCTCAAGTAAACTAACCTTACACTTAAAGGAGCTAGGAAAGGAAGAATAAAACCCCAAACCAGTAGAAGGAAGGAAATAATAAAGATTAGAGCAGAAATAAATGAAATAGAGGCTAAAAAAAAAAACCAAAACAAAATGATCAATGACACCAGGAGCTAGTTCTTTGAAAAGATTAACAAAATTGATAAACTTTTAGGCGACTCATACATAAAGGACTCATAATCAGAAATGAAACAGGAGAAATACCAACCAACACCATAGAAACACAATGGGTTATTAGAGAATATTATGAGCAATTAAATGGCAACAAATGGGACAATGTAAAAGAAATGGTTAAATTCCTGGAAGCATATAACCTCCCAAACTAAATCAGAAAGAAATAGAAAATTTGACAGACCAATTACCGGCAATGAAATTGAATCAGTAATCAAAACCTCCCTACAAACAAAAGTCCAAGACCAGATGACTTTGCAGGTGAATTTTACCAAGCATTTAAAGAAGCATATTAATACCTATCCTTCTCAAACTATTCCCAAAAAAAAGAAGAGAAAGGAAAACTTCCAAATTCATTCCATTGATGCCAGGATTACCCCGTTACCAAAACCAGGTAAAGACACTACAATAAAAGAATAAACGAGAACTACAAGCCAGTATCTCTGAAGAATGTAGATGCAAAATTCCCTAACAAAATATTAACAAACCGAATGTAACAATATATTTAAATGTCATTCACCACAATCAAGTGGGATTTATTTCTTGGACGCAAGGGTAGTTCAATATTTGCAAATCAGTCAACACGATACATCACATGTAAGAGGAAGGATGAAAACTGTATGAACATTTCAATAGATGTAGAAAAAGCTTTAGACAAAGTGCATCCATTCATGATAAAAACCCTCAACAAAGTAGGTTTAGAGGGAACATACCTCAACATAGTAAAAGGCCATATATAAAAACCCACAGCTAACATCATACTTAATGGTGAAAAACTGAGAGCTTTTTCCCCTAAGATCAGGAGCAAGACAAAGATGTCCAGTCTCACCACTTTTATTCAACATAGTATTGGAAGTCCTAGCCATAGCAATCAGACAACAAAAAAATGAAAGGCATCCAAATTGGTAAGGAAGAAGTAAAATTTTCACTATTTGCAGAAAACATAATATTATACATAGAAAACCATAAAGACTCCACCAATGAAACTACTAGAACTGATCAATGAATTCAGTAAAGTCACAGGATGCAAAGTCGGTATGCAGGAATCTGTTGAATTTCTATACACTAACAATGAAGTAACAGAGAAATTAAGAAAACAATCCCATTCACAACTGCACCAAAAATAATAAAATACCCAAGAATAAACTTAACCAAGGAGGTGAAAAACCTGTATTCTGAAAACTAGAAAACATTGATGAAAGAAATTGAAGATGACACAAAGAAATAGACATTCCATGTTCATGGATTGGGGGAACACATATTTTTTAAATGGCCGTACAACCCAAGGCAATCTACCGTTTTAATGCAATTCTTATCAAAATACCAACAGAATTTTTCACAGAGCTACAACAAACAATCCTAAAATGTGTATGGAGCCCCAAAAGACCCAGAATAGCCTAAAACAATCTTGAAGAACAACAAAACTGGAGGTACCACAATCCCAGATTTCAAGATATACTTCAAAACTATGGTAATCAAAACAGTATGGTACTGGCAGAAAAACAGTCACATAGCTCAGTGGAACAAAATAGAAAACCCAGAAATAAACCCATCATTATATTGTCAATTAATCTATGACAAAGGAGGAAAGAATATGCATGGGGACAAAGACCATCTCTTCACCAATTGTGTTGGGAAAACAGGACCATTTTCTTACACCATACACAAAAATAAACTGAAAATGGATTAAAGACCTAAATGTAAGGCCTGAAACCATAAAAATCCTAGAAAAGAGCACATGCTGTAATTTCTCTGACATTGGCTATAGCAACATTTTTCTAGATAAGTCTTCTAAGGCATTGGAAATAAAAGCAAAAATAAACTATTGGGATTACATCAAAATAAAAAGCTTCTGCACAGCAAAGGAAATAATCAATGAAACAAAATGACAACCTACTGAATAGGAGGAGATATTTCCAAGTAATTTATTTGATAAGGGTTAATATCTAAAATATATAAAGAACGTATACAACTCAACAACAAAAGAATAAATAATCCAATTAAAAATCCACAGAAGACAACAAATATTCCTCCAAAGAAGACATATAGGTGGCCAACAGACACATAAAAAGATGGTCAACTCTTTAACCATCAGTGAAATGAAAATCAGAACTAGAGTGAGATATCACCTCACTCCTGTCATAATGGCTGAAATGAAAAACACAAGAAACAAGTGTTGGTGAGAATGTGGAGAAAGGAACCCTCGTGCACTGTTGGTAGAAATGCAAACTGGAGCAGTCACTGTGGAAAACAGTATGTAAGTTCCTTAAAAAAATAGAATTACCATATGATGCAGTAATTCCACTCCTGGGTATTTACCCAAAGAATATGAAAACACTAATTTGAGAGATCTGTGCAGCCCTGTGATTATTATAGCATTACTTGCAATAGGCAAAATATGGAAGAAACCCAAGTATACATCAAGAGATGAATGGATAAAGAAAATAGTGTGTGTGTGTGTATGTGTGTATGTACGTATGTATATCCCAGGGTCCTGGGATCAAGTCCTAAATCTGGCTCCCTTGCTCAGCGGGGAGCCTGCTTCTCCATCTCCCTCTGCTGCTCCCCCTGCTTGTGTTCTCTCTCTCTCTTTCAAGCAAATAAATAAATAAAATCTTAAATAAAAATAAAAGGGGGGCTGAGGGGATCTGCATTAGAGGCTAAAGAAATTTTTCCTTACTGATAATAAAGGAAGATTTTGGGATGAGTGAATTAGTATTAGATTTGGCTGCATGTAACCGGAAAAAAGTGGCTTAAACACATAGGGGCTTATTATCTCTTATGAAAGAGCTTGGTGGTGGCAGCCTAAGTAGGTATGACAGCTCTACAGATTTATCATAGACCGCCTGTCTTTTTCACGTAGTAAGTACGTCCTCAAGATTGCCTCATGGTCCAAGATGGTTGATGGAATTCCAGCTAACGTGTGTATTCCCACCAGGAAAGAAGAATAGGGAAAGACTAAAGTCTTGCTTCCCAAGTTGAATCCATTCTTTCAAACAGTCTTCCTATAAGTTCCTTATAATATTTCCATGTATATACCATTGACCTGAGCTTTTCATATTGGGAAGTTAATAGATACATTTTAAAACTGAAGAATAAAGTGGTAGCAATTTAAGCATATTATATACAGACATGAGGATAAATACCCAAATTAACACTTGCCGAGAACATTCCCTCTGTGAAAGGGGCATGGGGCATGATATGGAGGTCGGGTAGTAGGAGCTCCTGTTTGTTAAGCTTTGTAGAATTATTTGACTTTTAAAATTATATGGATACATAGCCTTGATTTAAAAAATTTAAAACTGAACACCTTAGGTGTTTACAAACTAAATACACCAGCACACACAAAAACATTTTCTTCATTGATGGTATGGTCAAGAAAGGAAAGATGTTTTTCTTAAGTCACAAATTAAGATACAATTTTTCCTCAAACTTTGAAAGAATAAATATAGCTCACAGTTTCTCCTTTAGGTTCACATTTGTAAAACCAAATCATCTGGGTCTTTAGAGCATGTTGGCAAGCAGTCATTCTCCTAACTTTTCATTTCACTACACCGGAAAATCTTTGTGACTGATGGTTGAAGATCTGTTTCTCGAGGCAAGAAACACGCTGTGGTTAAATGTTGTCTCTCTTGTTCAAGGCAAGGGCCGACCAAGCCGGAAGTCCTGTTGATTCAGTGGCCTGGAAAGCGATCAAGTCGCCGAGTCCAGAGACACAACAGCTTCTCCCCTAAAAGCCCTCAGTTTAGTGCCTGTGGTCCAGGTAATGAAGCTTTGTCATTTTTCTTCTTCCAAACTGACCCAACTTGTCTTTTCACGTTGACATATTCTTTAAGCAAGTAAAACAGCAGTGGTAATGGAATGCTTTTCTTACACCAGATAAGTCTGTCTGAAACCACAGTGGCAAAGAGCCTGTGGTCTTAAGAACGGGGTGATGATTCTCCCCGTCGTTTCCATCAGAATCCCACAGCTGAACCCAGCAGCGCACAGAGGGACGATGGGTAGGGAAGAGAGTGGCTCAGTCACCTAATACGTGAGGGACTGGAGACCTATAGAAATCCCCATCAGCTTCAAGAAAGGAGGCACCCTTTAGTTTGTACCCTAATTTGCTCCAGATCCCCTAAAGCCTGCCTAAACGTATGCAAAGTCCATTTCAGGAAAAGGATCTTTATTTCCTTTCATGATGGGATTAAAGTGAGAGCTGGCATTTTTGAAGTGTGTAGTGTAATGTAACTTTTATTGGACTAAAACCTTAATAGTTTAGGTTATATTTTAACTGTGTTATTTGCAATAATTACTTTAAAATCCATTTGAAATATACAAACTCATGTTGCAAAATATCACAGTAATTTCTATAAAGCATGTGTGTATGTATATACGTATGCATATGTAAATATATGAGCATATATATATATATATAAACATCACTTGAACATATTGTTTTAATACAAATTAACCTTTAAATATCTACTATTTCAGAAAATCAAAGTACTAACTATAGTCTATATTTACACAGACTGTACTTGAACGGTTTCAAAGTGCTTTCTTGAACACTGCCTTATTTCATTCTAATACCTTATAAGATAGATGTTAGTATCTTTATTTCCCCAGAAGTGAAGCAAGTTGTCCAAGGTATATGGTTTACTAGTCCATTTTTACAGTGAAACAACCCAAAATCTCAGTGATGACCACTGCAGATATTTGTCTTTTTCACGCGTGGGGCTGTGGTTGGTGACGATTTGGGTGATCCCGGCAGGATGTGTGCTCCCCGGCCTGTAGGTTGGGTTCAGCTCTGCTTCTTGTGTAGCCTCCCGGGATCAGTGACTACTTGGAGCAGTTTCTTCTCTCGGTGCATGTCAGAAGCACAGCCAGGCCACATCACAGCTCACTTAAAAATGTGTGCATCTTACCTGCTAACTCTCCACTGGCCAAATGAGTCGTATGCCGAACCCAGTCGTAGTGAGAAGGGACGTGTTCTCCACCCTCGCAGTAGGAGCTACTGCCAAGGGGGGAGGGGTGGGGGGGGACGGCGGTTTGCACAGAACTCTATCCAGGAAGAAGGGGGAAAATTGTGAGCACTAATACAGTCTACCATGTGTTGCTAGGAAATGACAATACGAGGCTCCTGAGTCAAAATGCAGATTGTTCTTTACACTTTCACCAAGACAGAGCAAAACCCAAAATATCCTTCTAAGGAATTTTGATGTGACAGCCACCTTAAATTCTTTAGGAAAAACCCAGAATGGAAACGTGTTAACTGATTTGTAAATTAAAAAGTAAACATAAATTTTGCTTATACAATTACAGTGTTTCCTATTATAAAGCACCCTTATTCTGATTTTTTTGTAGCCACTGCTGCGTGACTGTGTTCCTGCTTAGTTTTGCATCATAATTTATGGGATGGGCTTTGAGAGGAGTTTTACCCAAGAATGCAGAGAGAAGTAAATTCTAATGTGAAGTATGACCTCTTTATAATCTGGTCTTATCTTCCTCACATTCAAAGTTAAAACAAGGCTTTATCGTTTGAATTCAATCTGTTTGTGCAGGGGCTCAGACCACAACTCTTCCCTTTGCACCAGGTCGTGAGTTCAAGCCCCACGTTGGGTGTAGAGCTTACTTGAAAAAGCAATAATAAAATAAAAGATACTTAAAATTTTTTAATTAAAACAATAATTACAGCAATAGTAATAGCAGCAGGACTTACATGGTTTGCCTGGTGCTAGATATAGATGTGTGTTTGTTCACACGGACGTACACAGGCACATGTGTCACGTGTGTGCATGTATACACGTGTGCGTATAAATACATATATATTCTGATGTAATCCTCCCAATGACTCTGTGGCCAGTGATACTATTGCCATTTTAAAAATCAGGATGCTGAGGCCAGAGGAGTCAAGTCATCTGACCGAGATCAGCTGCTGGTCCCAGATTCCGCACTCTTAACTGCTACGCCATGACTATAGTGTCCGTGTCTATTCAGGTCAGTCCCTAGGAAAGGAGACAGTCAGCTCCCAGGCTGTGGTCCGGCCTGTTACGTCCCTGGCTCCTGCCACTGTCGTGGAAGTAAGTGTAGAATTATTGATGGATGCTTTCCTCTTTTCCAAAGAAAAATCAGCCATCTCATGGGGTGGTAAAAATGGCTCAGCAGGATCTGTTCTTTGACTATCAAAGGCACAGACTTGCGAAAATCCACTGGGCTGCACGAGTCTACGGAAATCAATAACCTAGAAAGCACTCACGTGAATGTATTTCTTAAAAAGGTGGTGACTAGTCAGCGACACGGTGGGCTTCCTTCAGGGTAAAAGGTAAGTTCTGAGATGCCAAAGCAGTCCTGCTCTGTGTAAGACATTGCCCTCGTGATTTCCCCCTTAAGGCTTATTAGAAGAAGATAACCAGTGGATGACCCAGATCAATAGACTCCAGAAATTAATTGATCGACTGGAGAAGAAGGTAGGTGCTTCCTTTGCTTTCTTCTCCCTCTCGCTTTTCGGTACATTCTGACCCATTTTCCTCACTGCATTAATATATCTGTGGCTGCCCCACAGATAGAGTAACAGCCAGGAGCCCTTGATGCTACAAATGGCTGCTTGGTAGTTATCTGGGTGTTTCTGTTAAAGCAAATATACAAGCTCACCTTAATTCTCAGTCCCTCACCTCTACCCCTACTTATGTTTAAAACAGGATCTAGAGGGGCACATGGGTGGCTCAGTGGGTTAAGTGTCTCCTTTCAGCTCAGGTCATGATCTCAGGATTGTGGGGATCCACCTGCTCAGTGGGGAGCCTGCTTCTCCCTCTCCCTCTGCCCCTCCCCCCACGCTCATGTGTACACACACACTCTCTCTCAAATACATATGTAAATCTTTAAAAAAAATTTTTTTAAATAGGCTGTAGAGTTGCAAGCTAAATAAATGTCCTCCATTGCCTGCCTCTCTGGTTATCGGTGCAGTTATAGGTAGCGGTGCAGTTATAGGTAGCAGTGCGCCTGAATGATGCCGATGGCAGCCCTCAGGGGCGACCTGGCCCATGTCTTGCACATGTTTCAGAGCAATTCCGGGAAGTGGTTGTGTGATATACTAAAAAATGAAATTACATTCTCAACTTCTGTAAATTTGCATGTTAACGGATGATTTCTGGCATTGGAACTACCCAGTGAGCAAGCAAGTAAGGATGTGTGATGAGTTTTTCGGATCTATATTTTGTGTCCAGCTATTTTTATTGGCTAATTCAGTTAGTACATGCAGTCCTGATATGGTAGTGGGTCCCCCTGAAGCAGCTTTGATGGAAGAGGCAGGTTTTGTCAGTCAGTAAGAATAGGTGTTGTCTGTGCCCGCCAGGCTCCGAGGAAGAAATGTTTATGTTTGAGACAGTTACTGACTTTGAAGAACCCACAGTCTACTTGTAAAAATTAAGCTTTATTATAAAAATTGAGTTAACAGATTTTTTTAACATATGTAGTAGCACAGAACCAGTTCATAGTTAATGCTCCGTCAGCTCTTCACTGACTGACTGAGACAGGCCAAAGGAGTGGAACAGATGCTTCCCAGGGAATGACCACTGCAAGCGAGGGTGTTTGGTGAGGACCTAGTGCAACAGGAGGGGCTTAAGTTGGGCCTTAAAATGATGACAATTAGGAATTTTGTTTGCAAGCAACAGAAATCACCTCTGCAATCAAAGTTTTTTTCTGGAAGGATATGGGAGTGCTCACAGACTCAACAGACGGTATAGAAACTCGGATTCAGGAAAAGTCAGGAGACGAAATAACTCTAGAGATCTAAGTGAGAAATTCTCAGTGGTCTCTCAGGCTACCTCTACTGGAATGAATGAGTTTCAACGATCTCTAGTCTGTTGACATTATGCTCAAGGTTCCACTTTTCAGGGTGTAGAATCTGGTTGGTTTTGTTAGGGCCCCAGGCTGATTACTTGGATAAGGGAGGGAAGAGCATCTTGACTGACAGTCTCAGAGCACTGTATTGAAAGGAGAAGAGAGATTTCACTGAAAAGAAAATGTATTGTCATTAAAATTGGAATAAATGCTGGCCTGCTAACAAATCAATGAACAAACAAATATTTGCTATGGAGAAGTAAAATTTTAGTAAAAAGAGAGCAGCTAGCGAGGACATTCAGGTAAGGGTGATAGCATGAATAAACCTTAAATAGGCCAGCCTGTTTAGATTCTTTCCTTTAGGGAAATGGTAACAAATAAGATTGCATGGATGGATAGGGGTCCTATTATGGATGGTGTTAAATAACAGAGTAAGGGATTTGGACTTGTCTTGGAGACAATAGGAGGCATTTATTATTTTTCAACAAGTGACATAACTTGAAGACCTTTTAGATAGAAAATTGGACAGCAAGAATACAAACTGAATTCAAACAAGAAAATTCAGAGGCACCAAAGCCAGCTCAAGCAATGACATTAAAGAGCAGGTTGCAGATCTTAGCCCACTGGGATCAGGTATGGCAAGAGGTGGGCTTGTAATATATGACCGAAAAGAAAATGGCGGATGTGAAAGACTTGAAATTAATAGGACCACTGAATGGGTATGGTGGGTAAAGGACAGGGGAATCTCAAGTAGGACTCTGAGGACTTGAGCCTGAGTGCCTTAGTTGCAGCCTTATGGAAAGGAAGAGATAAGTGAGAGATAATGGGTGAGGTGAGGTGAGCTGGTTGATTAGATGTGTGAATTTCAGGATCCAATAGGACACAGGCAGAAATGTTTGGTTAGATGTTAATAAGCAAGAAGTCAGGCCAACAGTTCGGAGCCATCGCCACGGAGATGAAAGCTCCAGGTCCTGAGGTAAGGAGGATCTCCGAGAAGGAGATTATGCATATGCACAAGGAACCAAGTCGGGGGGAAGAAACCTTGGAGAGTTCTAGCCCTCTGCTGCCATGTCATCATTTGGTACATTTACGCTGACCACTGACTGGGCAAATCTCCTAAACTTAGAGCTTGCTGCAATTCAACTTTTTTCCTTCCTAATTTTATTAATTGACATGGAGCTAAGTTAAACGTAGTCATAGGAAAAATGGTGGCTATGAAAGTTAGCTTTCCAATCATGGAAGACATGGAAATGCATGACCTCTATTTGGAAAACAATCCTTGTTAAAACATAAAGAGTCAATTGTTACATAATTTTAGATTCATTTAAAGAACCTAAATACCTCCTTTTAAAATAGGTTCGAAGTTCTTGGCAAACCTGTCTTTATTTGGTGTCTTAACTTTATATAGCTATTTTTAAAGGACTAGCTTTACCTTAGGTCATGCCTTTTTTTTCCAACTTGAAATCAAAGTATTATCACATCTCTTCCTTTCCTAGACTTTTTCTCCCTCCCTTCCTATGAAAGGGTTTCATTTTGAGGACAGTGTCTGAGAGGTTTGCTGAAAGTATGATGTGATGGTCTTCGGCATTGGGTCCCAGCTGTGTGGGGCTCAGCGTGATCTGCCTTAATGAATGGAGAGGCAGTGCAAGTTCTGTGTCCTTCTACAACTTATTCTGTACCGTGAATTAGGCTTTTAGAGGAAAAACTACCCAATTGCCAAACAGTAGCTAAGTGCATGTCATTTCACAGCTGACTCTCTTGTCTCTTGCAGTTGTTGGCACCAGGTCTGATCTCCCCATTAGAAGGAAGTGTTCCTGCAGTAGGACACCTGTTCTCTTTTCTCTGCGCTCAGTATGATAAATCCTTCCTGCACCGTAAACCAAACCCCGTACCATTCACGTGCAGGGAGAAATCATCCTTGAAATTTCTACAAGTTCCTTCAGGCTTTCTTTCTTCCCATTTCGGCCTCTCTGAGGATTTATGGGGCTATATCGAGGTTGTATTTTATGTTGTGCTTGAGCTCTGCAGAAAACTTCGCTTGCAAACATCCTCATTGGAAGGGGTAGAACGAAGGATGTTCAGTTCATACCACCTGGTTTAAGCTGTTCTTATCTTCGATCAAAGAAGGTGGAAGTGAAAAGTGTAGCTGAGCTGGTGTTAGGGAAAGAGTGGTCAAGGAGATCCCTGTTGTTACAGTTTCTCTCTGCAGAGTATTCTTTTAGATTCAGCTTACATCCATATGCAGTCCATTACCTTGCCTTCACGGAAAAGCCATGATTGCAGTGGGGCATTCATTCAGCCATTTATTTATTCAGCTAATGGTTATTGACCTGGAAGCGGAAGTGCAGCAGTGATCAGAACAGGTAAGGCCCTTGGTCCAATAGAGACTGAGGGAAATCAGTAAACAAATCAATGAAATGAGGTAATTTCAGATAACGAAAAGTACGTTGAAAACAAAGTAAGGCAGTATGGTAGAGATGAGGGTTTGGATACTTAGAGTAGGTGATCCAGGAAGGTCACTCTAAGGAGGTGTATTGGAGTTGAGGTGTGAGAGAGGAGAAGGAGCCAGTTAGATGAATCCCTAGGAACAGGGAATTCAAGGCAGAGTAAACAGTAAAAGTTAAATAACTTGTCTACGGTTTTACCATGCGTGAACAGCAAAGCTAGACGTACATAGCTCTGTTCTTAACAAGCTTATGTGACTTCAGACAGTCTGGATTTCACAACTTTCAATTTATTTCTTATCTACTTGAAGGAATGATTGTGCATAATCCTCAGCACAAATGCTAGGATATATATTCTTAGAAGGAAGTCCTCAGAGATTACACGCTTGGTTTCACTGGAGACATGAGCATCATCCATTGATCACTGCAGAAAATCCTAGGCTCTTTTTAGTAGTCCTTGATTTTTAGAAAATACCAATAGTGTTTTCATTTGTTTTTGAATTCATTATGTTTTAGTAATGTCAAATTATCACCAGAGTGGTAAAACTATTAGTTGCACTAATGTCCGTCAAGATTTCCCAGGAAAAGTGGCAATCAGTACTAACAGCAAAAGGAGTCAGCTTAGTCTTTTCTTTTCCTGCCCTATCCTTTCCCTGTTTTAATGAATCTGCTCCATTTTGTTCTCTTTTAATGTCATCAGTAAAGCTAAAGTTGTAACAAGCACATCTGAAATAGCTTTTTACCATCGACAAATGGGTAAAAGAGGCTCTACTGGAACGGCTTCATTTTTAAAATCAGAATTATTCCGTTTGCTTACAGATAATGAGGTTCTTTTGGTACAACATTACCCATAAAAGACCTAGCATTCAAGTTTATGGTGTTTCCTTTATCTCATTTCTGGTCTTTTCCCCCCCATTTCTTTCTCCACCTGAAGGATCTCAAACTTGAACCACGGGAAGAAGAAGTTATTGAAGGGAATACTAAATCTGTAAGTACTTTTTTTTCTAGGTCAAAATGTTAGAAATATGTACTTTGAAAACATTTAAGTTCTTCAAAATTAGTTACTATCTCAGTGAAAATTTGAAAAAGTAATACATAGGCGTATTTTATTTTGCATGGCTGAGTAGTAGTTTCGAGATTGTGATTTGTGGAAACCTAATGCCTACTTTACAGGGTTTTTATGTAAGTACTTAGCATGTAATATGTGCAAAATGAGAATTTTATGCATATATAAGTCAGTGAGTTATTGAATAATTGAATGACTGTGACTGGCAGAGAAGGGCAACATTCAAATTATATCACGAACAACATTTAATAAACCCTGCAAGCCTGGGTGTTACACCTGAGCTGAAACTTGATGCTAGTCGGTATCGGATCTCCCGCTTTTATCCGAGGGCCAGGCACATTGCAAGCGCTCAGAAATCTTTTTTTTTTTCCCCAAGAAAAAAAAATGGACATTTAGAGGAAAAAGGAACATTTACACTCCTAGGGAAAAGAGGTCCATCCGGAGTGGTGGCAATTTATAGAGACTGAGAGAGAATGGACAAAGTGATAGTAATAGGCACTAAAGACACAACAAAAGAAATTTATGAATAAATTAACTATTTGAAAATACATATCATGATTTATTATTTTGAGGCAAATATTTTTAGCACATTCTTTTGGGGGAAGGTGGATCTTTGCATTCACATTTAGTGGAAATTTGGATTTTAAAATCTTGGCAACCCACAGAACATCACTTATTTCTTAATGCCTTAAATGTATATCGTATAGATCTCCTAGGATCCATCCCGTTTACATGAGGCAAACCTGGGAAACCTTTCCTCTCTGTACCAGGCACCGCCTATGGGATAGAAGGTGAGGCTCACTGTTCTTTCGGCTCCTGCCCACCTGTCCAGACTCAAAGCACAGAGAGTCTTCAAAGGGAAAGCTGTAGAGAAAAGCTTACTAATGGTGTCATGATTAGAATCCTATGGATATGGACACATTCCCCAAAGGTAACCTATATTTCACTACATGTTCAGTGCTTCTGGTTCCTCCACAGACAGGGTGTGGTCTGTATTAATTCATCAGGCACTCAGAATTCTAAAGGGGTAGGTTTTGGTGGGAAGCAGAATCTTTTTTGAGAAGGAGAGAAGGCTGTCAAGTGCACATACTCGGAAGACCATCCCTGGCAGTCCCTCAGGCCCAGTATCGTGACCTGGTGATCTTGTGTCTCTAGCATCAGTGAGATTTGCACGTAGGGAAAACTACGCTCCAGTCAAGAAAACTGAACATAACTTTTCTCATGTTGAGAGGGACCATTGTCTATTCTTACATGATTTCCTAATGTGAGACTATTGTCTCTCACTAGCTAAGTGGGAGAAAAACCATCTAAGGATTGTTTGTGGAAGGTGACAGACTGTTCCATTGTCTGGTCCCTGACAGAAGAGAGGCCAAGGTCAATTTTCAAAGATTTATCAACCCAGACAGCATTACTAATTCAATAGTTCGTAGAAGTACTTAACAAAATAGGATTGGGCAAGGTGCTTCAGCAGTCAATATTACTGAAAAGCAGGAAAGGGTGTTCCTTAATTATTTTCCACCACATGGAAAGGTAAAATAATTATGCTCTTTGGGAATGCACATATAGTAATGATTTGAATAAGTTTGTTTTTCTCAAAGATACCAATAAGCTACTTGTCATTACAAGTTGTACTTTCTCGTTAGTGGTAGTAATGCCTCACCATCGATTCTTATAAAACCTTCTGTATTCAGAATGACGAAAACAGATCTCCACTGTTCACAGCTAGCACCCAGAACTGCAGGCTCCCCTGGGTTCCATGATTTCTCTTGGTGTCCAAAACCAGGTTCAGGCTTCATTGACTAGAGAGCTGATTTTCCTTTTCCATTAGTGAATACATGAGAACTTTGAAAAATAAATTCCATACCGGAAAGCAAAGAACAAATTGTTATGGTGGATTTTATTTTTTTAAAGCTATTCTTTACGGAGACTTTGCTACGTGCACAGTATTGTGCCGCACACGCGCCTGTAATTCACTTCCTCCCCATCATAACCATCCGAGGTACTGCCATCATTAACCCCAGTTTGCAGATGGAGGATTGAGGTGTGGAAGGTTTTCATTCCCTAGCCGGGCCCCAGCAGCTCTATGCTAGACCTGCACCCCACACTGTAACAGTCCCACTCCAGTGTTCGGTGCATCTCTGGACACTGAAATGGAGTTTTCTTTGCCAGTGAGGTTGTGAGCTGACAGATGACTCCGTTTTATGAGGTTTCCTACCACTAGAGCAGAACAGGAGTATCTGGCAGGCTTAAATAGCACGCAGCAAAAGTCCCAGACCCTACTAGCTGACATATCTAGTTTTCTGGAACGTGAGTCATTAAATAATGATGAGTCCAGGATATGATTTTTTTTTCTTTTAGGTCCTTTTTTTTTTTTTTTCCCTCAGTGAGCAGAGTATGAGAAGTAACATCTATCGAGTGTCTATCCTGGGCAAGATTTTTACATACAATATTCCATTTAATCCTCCCTTAAACTCTGTGATATAAGTACTGCCGTTCCAATTTCATTTGGTGACTTAGGACAAAAAGTGAAGTAACTGGTTCAAGGCCGCAGAGCTCGTAAAAGTGAAGCTAAGTTTTTTTTTTAAACATGTACTCTTTGCTCTTAAAGGGGAAAGAGGACAAGATGATGGAGGTAGATGAAAGAAAATGGTGTGGGCTCTAGAGTTCACGGGACCACCTCACATGCTTTCCTGGAATGAATAGTGTGTCTTTTGCTTGTTTGTTCCATGAATAACTCAATCACCAGCTATGTGCCAGGCCCTGGGGGAGGGTCTGGGGATAAAATGGTGAATATTAAAGGCGCTACAAGACAGACAGAAGGACCTGCAGTGATTCAGCAAGGATCTCCAGTACACTGTGATTATTATAGAAAAGTACAGATCTTCAGAACAAGAGAATACAACCTAACTTAGGAAGCCAGGGAATGCTTCGAGAGTGACACAGTATTTAAAGTGAAATCAAAAGGAATAAATAGGAGTTTGAAAAAGTATTTACGTATCTCTTATAACATTGAATTGTTCAAATGTTGCATTAAAAGAAAAACACTAAGGGGCTATGTTGGAAGATCAACATGTTCCACGTGATTTGTAACAAGCACGTTATAAAGACAGCAACCTTCAGAACTCATAATTTTACTCTCGTTAGAATAGAATAGGAAACGTACATCAAAAATAAACCCAGATCTAAAATCCAAGATTGTGACTTTATGACTCATGGAAACTTGGGGGTAATTTTTTGTCTTCCAGCTGTCAAATACTAGGCAGGGAGTATGAATCACTGAAAGATCAATATGGTTTTTGAAGGGAATCCATCCAGACCACACGTTCTGGATCTGACCAGGTGTGTTTACCCATCCAAATCCTTTCTGCTTGGCGCCATTGTATGCCTTGCCCAGCACTTCTTACCAAACAACTCTTAAAAAAAAGTGATGATTTCCTATATATTTCCTATGTTCAAAGGGTTCTTTTTGGGGTCAATATCATTTTAAACAAGGTTTGATTCCATTCTGGTGCTTTTCAAAAGCTGTAACTTTTCTTGAGCACATTATTGTTGTTTATATCAGAGTAACTTATACAATAGGAGTTTACAGATCTAACATATTTTCCTGACTTTCTACCCTCATAAAGCCTGTGAATAATAATATTTTGTGAAGTAAATTAATCCTGCCATGTGTATTGGGGGTTATTGCCAACAAATATGTCAGGGACTGTTAAAACATAGTTTTACTTTGCAATAGCTATTATGAGATTGAACAAGAGCGTGCAAGAAAGGCTGTTACATTTCTGAAGACATGCTTGGAACACAATTGTAAATGTAGTAAATAGAGCCAGAAAACATGAAACAAATTAGTTGCATTTAAAATATCTCTGTCTCCAGAGATTTAAAAAGTTGAAATTTCTCTAAATAAAAATCCAAGAAATCAAAGGTAGATGCAGCTAACCTAATATGACTAGCAAAAACTATTCTGTAAATATTCCACCATAATTCAATCCTAACACAATCCCTATAGAGTAAATAATAAAGGCTATACTACCCCTTCTAAAGCAGAGAAACAAAAATGCTCTGGGCTGGCCATTCACATCAGATTTCAGTAAGGATCTCAGGCTGTGTATTTGACATAAGGAACATACAGAAATGTCATGCAGATGTTAGGACTCCTCTACCAAATCAAGTTATAAGGCTGGCCCAGATCCAAGGGAAAGGGAAATAGGATCCACGTTTTGATAGAAGAAGCTCACAGTCACATTTCAAAGGACATGCCTTCAGGGAGTAGTGAAGGATTCTATTCATGGTTGCAATTTAGATCACATAAGAATTGCCTTCAGACTAAAAAAATTATGGTGGAATAAGTAGATATATTTATATATCTCATTAGGAAAGCCCATGAGAAATCATCTGAGTCATTGTTAATCACAAATACGTGGTCAAGAAATCTCTGTAGATTTCTGTCAGAAGAACATGTCCACAATTATTTTGGCAGAGATTAACTGAAACTCTTAGTTATTAATACTAAAACCAGGTCCTGGGAGAGTGGTACAGGAGGCTGATTGTTCCTTACATAATCTTAGGAGATAGTTATAGGCTCATATCTACTGATTCTTGATCTCTGATTCTGAAGGGAAATAAAACAAAGATCAATTAAAATTACCAAACTCATTAAGGTGACTGGGCTAGGGAAACAAATAGACCCAAATGGAGAATGATTCCAATATAATAAAAGTTTTTCCCTTGCCCAGTAAAACAGTCCACACAATGATTCAGGGACACAGGCCCCTCTCAAGCGTGGCCCTGCCATTCCTGAGGCAGGTCCGTCTATCAACAGAAAGGGGAAGAGAATGTGGAGGGGGTTCACATCCCTCTTGAAAGTCTTGGCCCAAAAGCAATACACAGCATTTGTGCTTGTATTCTATTGGTGAAAACTCATCGGTTGGTTATCTGCAAAAGATGATGGACTGTGTACTCTAACTGTACCTAGAAAGAAGAGGAAATGGATTTGGGGGAGTAGGTTGGAGTTTCTGCCACAGCAAGCCTTCTGATCATCAAAAATGCATTCTTTTCACGTACATAGAACCCATAGACCCCTTCACAAGGGAGACCACCCAAAGTCTCCTTAAGTCACTGCTTCTAGCTCCAAGTCTTACATCCCTGAGTGACATGCTCAGTCCTCCCTGTAAGATCAAGACATAGTCCCTTGCGATCTGACACGCTTATGAATAAAAAAGTAAGTTATCTCCCCTCACCACTCCCCGCAAACACACAGATAAAATACACAATGATAAAACTGGGCCAGGAGAAATGTCATAACAACTGTAATTCGGGAAAGGCATGAATAGGAAGCAGACAGCATTCACTGGTTCCTTGCAACAGTGAATTCATGCTGGGAAGATACTTGTCGGTGAAGGAAGTTCTGTGATTTAGACACTGGATCTCCATTCTGCGAGGAACTCTGTTGTCCATTGTTGTTCTTTTTAGAGTTTCTTTTTGGTTCATTTTCCTCCATGACCACATCGGAAAGAGCTCATGGGAGAATATTGCCCTTTTTAGGGGTTATAGAGTGTTAGTAGCCTGCTTCCTGCCCGTGTGAGTTTGGGGGCCCAAATATTCCCTTAAGGCTTACACAATCAAAGGATTTTGAGGCTGGGATCAAGATTTCTTTGACAATACAGTTCCGTCAAAACTGTAGTAGACTTCTGGTCAATTTAAATATAGTCAGTTTCATGTGCTAGTATCAATACCTAAAATTATTCCATAGACATAATTTTCAAACCTTGTTGATTTCTTGAGGCTCCTGTGGCTCAGTCAGTTAAGTGTTTGCCTTGAGCTCAGGTCATGATTCCAGGGTCCTGGGGAGCCTGCTTCTCCCTCTCCTGCCCACTCATGCTCTCCTTCGGTATCTCTGTCTCTCTCTCTCAAATAAATAAATAAAATCTTTATTAAAAAAAAACAAAAATGAATATACTGTATGGTGACTAACATAACGTAATAAAAACTTATTATATAAAAAAACGAAAACGAAAACCTTGTTGATTAATTTACTAAACCTTATGAAGAAGGTAAGGATTCTGTCTTGATTTATCTCTATATACCCAGAATCTAGCACCCAGCATTTACCTGTAGGAAAATAAAGTAGGAACAATTATTGAATATATAAATTGTCTATTATGATATCTGTGATATAACTGGTCTCCAACAAAGCTATTAACGTGAAGTGAGAAACTCACTGGAGAGGAGACAGCAAACCAGGGGCTTACTTCTGGCTCTACCACTACACAGCTGAGTAATGTTGTGCAAGTTATTTTCCTCACATTCTAAACTGTCCTTACATTTTTTTTCATACTTTTATAATTCACTCCCAATCCTTACTTTTTTTTTGTACTTTGTGATTCATTCCTAACCCTTGATGGCAGAGAGGCTTGATCGTGGACCAAAGCGCTATGTGAAGCCCATAGGCAGATCTGTAGGAAAGTCCTTACACTACAACTGTTGTAAACAGAATTTGTTACAAGAAGCGGTTGCCATCCAGCCCAGTGTGATCCATTAAACACAGGCTCCATCTGATGCCATGAGATTTTGAGCAAGGCCTATGTTATGTGGTCGGTGGTTAATGTACCTTTGGAAATGCAACATTGAACACACATTTTTTGAAATGTGGTTGTTTGTAATGATACACGTGTCTGATATCACAAAATATTTAAGGTGATGCTGGAGCTGTCCAGTAGGACTACTGGATTATAGGCTTCATCCCAGCCCTGACTGCACATTAGAGCCACTTGGGGGATGGCTTGTATAAATGCTAGTGCTTGGACCCCACTTCCAGAGATTCTGAGGGAAGTGTATCACTGGGAGACACTCTCTTTAGCACCTGCTACTAGAGGCAAGAAAGGTATCCTGCCTGCATTACAGCTTTCATAGCACAGTATTACTTGGACTAGTCATGGTCTTCCCTTTGGTCATATTTTTAGGTGAGGATTGTTTGCTCTGTGAGGAGGGGAGGGACGGGCTACAGGGGTCCGGCGAAGCGAGGCTCCGTGACAGCCAGGCTGTAACGCTTGCCTCTTCCTCGGCAGCACATCATGCTCGTCCAGCGTCAGATGTCTGTGATAGAGGAAGACTTGGAAGAATTCCAGCTTGCCCTGAAACACTATGTGGAGAGCGCTTCCTCCCAGAGTGGATGCTTGCGGTAAGCGCTCCGGCTCCCTCCCTAGATGAAGGAGGGGGAAGAGGGGCATTTGAGACTCCTTTTGTGTTTATGTTGATCATTCCAGCCCTCTGGGTGATGCCTTTTGCAGGCTTTAACGGGGTATTTTCTGTTTAGCCTTGGACTCTATGTGGATTTGATCACCTGGGGGGGCATCAAGGGAAATAAAATGGTGAGAACAATTTGAAGAGGGGAATTTCACTGGCATCTCCCCTCTTGCACCCAGACAGGCCCACATGGATTTAATTCACCTCTGACGGATGAGCCCCAACTCCACGGGGCCTAGCTCTGAATGCTCCCTGTCAGCAGGCCCTGCAGCCTAATAATCATTTCAGCCATTATGAAATTGCACAGTGTCTGACGTCTTGATTGCAGACCTTGGCCATAAAACAAAAACAGACACAAAATCCTCTTTCCCTAGCTACCCCAGCTCAGGCTTCAATTATCTTAGGCTACTAAAATTTATGAACTATTACTCATTTTCAGTTTCTCCACTCCAAGTGGTCCAATAAACAGTTACTAGAACAATTTTACAATTATATAATTGTACAGTTATAGAATCCCCTTCATCAGGAACTGCAGTAACTCTGAGTGTCTTAACCAAATGCTAGATATTTCCCTGACCCTATGTTTTTCGTACTTGAAAATGCACAGCACTGTTACCATGGATTCTCTCTACCTGAGCGTCAGCAGCGCCCAGCTGCCCGTTGTCTTTCCAGCTTAACCTGTGCCTTAGACCGGGCCGCCCTCCTTCCCAGAAATGTATGCCCAGCTGGTAGGTTTCCGCCAAGCGCATGTTCTGCCTGAAGCCCAAAGCCCAGCCCCAGACTCACCTGCTTCTGGAAAACTACAACCAAATCTACCCCTACCTCGGGGTGTGTTTAAACTGTATTTTAATGCTCTCCAAATACCACTTTAGCACGGGTACGCATACATGTGTATGTGCACGCACACACACGCGCGCACACACACACACACACACACAGAGAAATGCGTACTTTATGTCTCCGAGTGCTTTGGTGTTACTCCCAGTAATTATATTTTATTTATACTCCAACAGAATAGCTCCACGGTTAAGAAGTCTGGCTCTGGAGTTAAATATGGGATTGTATTCATTTTGTAATATAGGGAAAGATCCTTACTGGTTCTTCATCAAGAACTTCCTAAGACCCTAAGACGGCTGTGAGGATTAACTGAGTGCTCAGCACCCAAGGCCCAGACAACGTGAGCGGGGTTGCTCTCCCTTCATCATCTGGCTGGCTGACCTCTGACCCACTCTCTAGAGTTGCAGGGGACTCGCTCAGTGCTGTTCCTGTCCGACTGCTCGCAATCTTCCAGTCATGCCTTTGTAACAGAAACACAGGAAATGCTGAGGTTGCGTTGTCGTTGTTGTTGTTGTTGTATTTCACAGCAAACTCAGAAGGGCTCAAATCAAAACCATTTTAGTCCTTTTAGTTCAGTGACATAGGATCTGCCAAAGTGCAAGTGTACGTAGTTTTAAAAGCCTACTCAACTGAAACTGAAATCGAATGCTTGGAAAATGCAAAAAGAGTGTGTGTGCGTGTGCGTCTGCGTGTGTGTGTGTGTGTGTGTACACACCATCCACAGTAGGAACTGCAGGAACTAGGGCACAATACTAACCGAAGAAGTGGGGACATAAGGAAGATAAAACCCGGTTTGGTGGATCACAATCTCCAGGAACGGATTAGACTTTTACATTTGTAAGTAATGCACAACGTCTGATTATTTAAGATTCGGAGGTAGTGCTTTCACGTGCCGGGAGAAGGGCCCGACCAGCCCCGGGGTGACGGAAGCAGCAGTGGGAGGGCAGCTGAGGAGACAGGCCGGGCTGCCTGCTGCAGACTGTTCTCTAGGCAGCCACGGAAAACTGCTCCCTGGGCTCCAGCTGTGAAGTACGCACGGGGAGAGCCTCCTCCAGGGAGATAAATTGAGACTTTCAGTCTCTCCTTTTCCTTGGCAAGACTGGTTTGTTTTTTTAAGGACTCTTCACTCACTTCTTGCTGATTTTTCAATTGATTTTTTTTCTTTTATTGGAATTATCAAAAAGTGGACTTTGTCAGATGGAATGAGCATCAGAGAATCACTCCAAGTGGCTGGAAACCATGTGAAATACCCATTATGCCGGCCCGCTGGTCTAAATTCAGTTCATCAAATCCAGTTTTCTTCTCTGTCGGTTGATGAGCAATCAAATGAGCCACTCCTGTTGTCAGCCGTGCACATCCCTTGTGCTGGGCTGGTAAAAGGAAACCCAGAATGGTCAGTTTCTTCTTCTCCCCTGAAGTCAGGCTCAGCTTCACCATGGCTAGACAGGAAATGCTGCCATAAAACAACGTAGAAATCAAGGATGTATGACTAGGCAGTTTGTACCCATTTCTTATTTGATCTTCACTGCACTCATCTGAAAGAGGGAATGGGCTCAGATGCAGTAAACATTTTCCCCCGGCGTGTCTGACTCCAAAACCCACATTTAATCCTTCTTGCCGTACTTGGTCATCCTTGAATTAAAGTTTTCTAGACTTTCTGTGGTTAACCAGGGGTGGAATGGACAAGATCCCTCCTGCTCCAATTATAAGGTCTTAGTTTCTTAAATTCAGGCAACTGAATTAGAGAGGCTTATGCCCTGAAGGTATTTGACCACCAGACCCAGAGGTTTAGAAGCTGACGGAGCCCTTGTCAGAGTATTCCTCAATTGAGTTTCAAAATGAGTTGTTAGTGGAAAAGCCACATAAATCAATTTTGTGACCCATTTCTCTCTCTCTCTCTCTCTCTCTCACACACACACACACACACACACAACGCTGTTTGACGATCTTTTTGCTTATTTTAAAGATGTATTTATTTGAGAAAGAGCAAGTGGGGGGAGGAGCAGAGGGAGAGAATCTTCAGGTAGACTCCCTATTGAGCGTGGGGCCCTACTTGGGGCTCAGTCTCACAGCCTGACCCATGAGCTCATGACCTGAGCTAAAAACGAGAGTTGGATGCTCGACTGACTGAGCCAGCCAGGCATCCGTCATTTTGCTTATTTTGTAATCACGACAGTTTATTAATCCCTGTGGGGAGGTACCAATTGAATATATGTGGTGTACACAGTGTATTCTTAGAACCATGCTTGATGCCAGAAAAAATGAGAAAAGGTTCTGCTTTCACGGATCTTAGAATCCAGTTAGGAAAATATGTTATTCATTCATAGCCTAAAATTTCACAGCTGTTAAATAGGATAAAACGATTTCTGAAGTCACTCTTAGATATGAATTCTAGGATTCATGTGTGTTCTAAACTCTATGTCAGGGGTCTAGGGAACACGAATATGGAATTGTATTATAAGACTTGACCCAAACTAAACATAATAAAAAAATTTTAAAAATTAAAAAAAAAAAAAAGACTTGATCCTAAGACTTTACCATGGCCAAAGAAACATCTTTAAGAACTAATGTTACCCTGTGGCATATTGACTGTGAATCATTTATCAGCATTTTTATGCAGGTGAAATATATTGGCAGCTGGAGCTTGGTGTGGAGAAATGGGGCGGGGGGTTTTGCAGGGAACTCTCTCCTGTTGTGCCTTTTCTCCGGTGGCTAGATTCTATGAGTTGAAGTAGGGCATGTGGGGAAAGGAGGAAACCAAGAGGAGGAGAGTCTTGGGTAACTTATCTTCAACCCCAACTATTCTTCCCTCCTGGATGCTATTTCACTGCCTTTTTCCAGCTGCTGGGAATATTGAAGGTCTCCTGGAGTTCAGGGCTGAAGCTCTTAGTGACTACATCCAGGGACAGCTTAGCCAAAGAATTCTTGCTTCCGCCAGTGAGTGGTGTCACAGGAAGCCTGAACACATCAAGGAGGAAGACAAGCACATTAGCAACAGCTCAGAAATGTTCTGTGTAATTTTAAGTTTGCAGATAATTGAAAGCTAATCATTTAAGCCCTAAGCCTTTTCAACAGAAATATTGCTGACAGAATTTTTTCATATTTAACCTTTTCTTAGTGTCATCATTGCATACGTATCGTTACCTCTGTTGCACAGTCTTAAATAGCAATGTCCTTAAATCTCATGCTATGTATTGGTCAGTTTCACTCTTAACTGAAAGCACCCCCTGTAGAATAATTCTGATTAGCATTTTCACGCATTTCCCTTTGAGCCAAAATCTGCATTGCTTTCAGCTCTGCCGCCTGGCTCTCCACCAGATGGCCTATAGTCAGCAAGCAAGAGAAGAGAGCAATATAAACAAGCTCTCCTCTTAGGTATATCTGAGCCTCAGGATGCAAGCATTTCCCAGAAGCCCTTGCTTCCAGCAGACATTCCTTGGTATCTCATTGGTCCAGCTCAAGTCACATGGTCATTCCTCCCTCCAGGGGAGGTGAGGAAACCAGTATCCAACAAAAAGGAGTGAGATGGTGATGACTGTCTCAGTCCAGGGCTGACTGGTACATTGTTTATGCTGTGAACTCAACAGTGGCAGGGTTCTGTTAAGAAAGAGGTAATGGTTGGGGCAACAGACGGTGTCTGCTCTGTCACCCCCAGAGGCACAGTGAAGGTAAAATTCCTTAATCCATGTAAAGTGCTTAGACCAGGGCGAGGAACAGAGCAATACATGTCAGCAACTGTCACCATCGCTGTGAGCGCATATAATAATATAACGATTATCATCATTACTATTGGCTTCCTGCTTTACATTGTTGTCACAAATATGTCTTTTTCCTTCAGTTTGTTTTGTTTTGTTTTTTCTGGTCTTGTTTCCTCTCCAATTCCTTTTACTTCTGTCATGTTTCTCAGTTTTAACACCATTTAAGACTTGGCCTTTGTAACTGCTCATTCCGGGGAAGTACCACTTTCCTCTGGGCTGTTGAGCTAACGGCTAATTAAACACACACAATTTGCCAAGGACTGGGCTAAGCACTCTACATGCAACACTTTAATCCTCACTGTACTGCTATTATCACCATTTTACAGATGAGGAAACTGAGGTAAGTAATGGGCCCAGAGTGATAAAGCTACCAAGTTGTAGAGAAGGGTAGGTCGGCTGGGCTGTACTTCAAACCACTGCCTGATCACACTGATGCTTTCTTCAGTCCTTTAAACGCTTGAGAATGTTGCTAAAATTTTTGAATTCCTTACAGTATTATGGATGTCCAGAAAATTGGGAGGTCCAAATCTCAAGATAAATTGGTTTTTAATGTAATAAGTAATATAAATCAGTTAAGAACAGGCAGTTCTTGAAGAGCCTAAAATGTTAAGCTGGGTATTTTAAAATCTATCCTTAAAAAAAAAAAAAAACATGGCCATGGGTTGAAATTTGTCCATTACATTGTCAAATTATGTTTGGAGATTACAGACTCTTTGAGACTATTGTGGAAGCTATGGATTTTCTTCCCAGAAAAAAAATGGACATGCACATCAATTTGCAGCTCATTTCCGGGATTTCCAGGACCCCCCCCCCAAGAGCTCATTTATGAACTAGAATTAGAAAATCCCTGATTTCACTTTCCATCCAATTCCTTTGATTCTAACGAAATCTTTCCCTAGAAAATCTGAAATTGAGCCAACAATATTTGCTACATTGTACCTTAATTAAGCAAACTGGATAAACAACTATGAAGAACTTTATTTACAGGCAAAGAGCTAAAGGAAAAAAGTATTAAAATTTCTGTGTGTAGTTACCACCACCTGCTGGTCACACTTAGGTAAATTCTAAACTACATTTAGCTTGACTTTTACACTGACAGATTCTTTGTTCTCTTTTAATTCAAAATCCTTGCTATTAGTTTATACTCTCATTTTGATTTCTAATCTGAATATGATGTAAAACTTCAGACTGAACAAGTAGGACTTATGGAATTTTTTATATTTTTTTAATTTTAATTCCAGTACTCACGGTATTTGTCTTTCTCTGAATTATTTTGCTTAGCATTATACTCTCTAAATCCATCTATGTTGTTGCAAATGGCAAGATTCTATTCTGTTTATGGCTGAGTAATATTCCGTTGTGTGAGTGCATATGTGCACGCACGTGTGTGTAGACCGTATCTTCTTTATCCCTTCATCTATTGATGGACACTTGTGCTCCTATTTTTTGGTTATCGTAAATAATGCTGCAGTAAACATAGGGGTGCATATATCATTTCAAATTAGTGTTTTTGTGTTCTTTGGGTATATACCTAGGAGGGGAACTACTAGATCATAGGGTAATTCTATTTTGAATTTTTTGAGGAACCTCATACAGTTTTCCACAGTGGCTGCACCAGTTTGCATTCCCACCAGCAGTGCACAAGGATTCCTTTTTCTCCATGTCTCCGCCAATTTTTGTTTCTTGGGTTTTTTTATTTTAGCCGTTCTCACAGGTGTGAGGCAATAGTTCATTGTGGTTTTGATTAGCATTTCCCTGAGGATTAGTGATGTTGACCATCTTTTCATGTGTCTGTTGGCCATCTGGATATCTTCTTTGGAGAAATGTCTGTTCATGTCTTATGCCCATTTTTTAGTTGGATTACTTGTGGGGGTTTAGTGTTGAGTTGTGTAAGGTTTTTTTATATGTCTTGGATACTAACCCTTTATCAGATATATCATTTGCAGCTACCTTCTCCCATTCCACAGGGTGCCTTTTTGTTGATTGTTTGCTGTGCAGAAGCTTTTTATTTTGATGTAGTCCTAATAGTTTATTTTTGCTTTCATTTCCCTTTGCCGGATGTAAGTATTCCTACCTTGGCTTTCTTTTCATGTCCATGATAAATGTTTTTCCATCCCTTCACTTTCAATATGCATGTGTCTTTAGGTCTGAAATGCATCTCTTGTTGGCAACATGTAGATGGGTATTGTTTTTTTTTTTTATCCATTCTGTCACCATATGTCTTTTGATTGGAGCATTTAATCCATTTACATTCAAAGTAATTATTGATAAGTACAAACTTACTGACATGTTGTTCCTTGTTTTATGGTCATTTTTGTACATTTTCTCTGTTCCTTTCTTCTCTTGCTCTTTTCTTGTGATTAGTTGGCTTTCTTTGGTGATATACTTGGATTCCTTTATATTTTTTGCATATCTATTATTGGTTTTTGATTTGCGGCTACTATTCAGTTTGTATATCACCTCTTCCACATCTAGCAGTCTATGTTGATGGTTGCTTGAGTTTGAACTCATTCTTCACACCTCTCCGCCCACATTTTAGGTATATGGTGCCATGCTTTACGTCCTTTTATTTTGTGAGTCTCTTGACCAATTTTTACATATGTACTTAATTTTACTCTTTTGTGCTTCCTACTTTTCTTATTCCTACTTACGGTCTTTGCTGTCCACTCAGAGAGTCCCCTTTAACATTTCTTGTAAGGCTGGTTTGGTGGTGATGAATTAGTTTTTGTCTGGAAAACTCTTGATCTCTTTCTCTCCTGAATGATAGCCTTGCTGGATAGAGCATTCCTGGCTGCAGATTCTTTTGTTCCAGCACTTTGAATGTATCACACCACTCCTTTCTATAATTTTTTCTTTTTTTTTAAGATTTTTTATTTTACTTATGTGACAGAGAGACAGCCAGCGAGAGAGGGAACACAAGCAGGGGGAGTGGGAGAGGAAGAAGCAGGCTCCCAGCCGAGGAGCCTGACGTGGGACTCGATCCCGGAACGCCGGGATCACGCCCCGAGCCGAAGGCAGTCGCTTTAACGACTGCGCTACCCAGGCGCCCCCACACCACTCCTTTCTGTCCTGCAACCTTTTTGCTGAGAAATCAGCTCATAGCCTTGTGTGGTTTCCCTTATATGTTTCCTCTTTTCTTGCTGCTTTCAAATTCTCTATCACTACTTTTTGCCATTTTAATTATGTATCATTGTGTGGACCTTCTTGGGTTGATTTCATTAGGGTCTTTCTGTGCTTTTTGGATCTGGATATCTGTTTCCTTCCCTAGACTTGGGAAGTATTCAGTTATTATTTATTCAAAAAATTTTCTGCCCTGTTCTCTCTCTCTTCTCCTTCTGGGATCCCTATAATGTGAATGTTAGTACACTTGATGATGTTGCTGAGATCCCTAAGTCTATATTCATTTTGTATTATTTTTCTCTTTCTCCTCTTCAGCTTGATTGCTTTCCATTACTCTGTCCTCCAAGTCACTGATCTGTTTTTCTGCTTCCTATAGTCTCTTTACTCCAGCTAGTGTATTTTTATTTCATTAAGTTCATCTCAATTTTTTTTTATGTTTTCTGTCTCATTGTTAAGGGTCTCACTGATGTCCTCCACTCTTGTGTCATATCCAGTGAGTATCTTTATGATTAGTACTTCACATTCTCCATCAAGCATATTACTTCTCTCCATTTCCGTTAGGTCTCTTGCTGTGATTTTGTCCTAGTCTTCCATTTAGAGTGTATTCCTCTTTCTCCTCATTTGTCTCTGTCTGTTTCTGTGTATTAGGAAAGTCAGCTCTGTCTCCTCCTGAAAGTAGTGGCCTTATGAGGAAGAGGTCCTGTAGTGTCCTGCAGTGCGGTGTCTCCTGTTTACCAGAACCTGGCGCTTCAGGGGTGTCTGCTGTGTGCGATACCTGCCTCCTGCTATTATGACTGAGCTGCTTTTTCCCTCGGTCCAGTCATCTGCAATGGCTCTCTTTGCCTATTGTCAGCAGTAGTTTGGTCCCTATGCTGTTAGCAGGCCAGTCTTGGGCCGTCTTGAGCTTGAGAAGAGTCAGACCAGGCATTTGCCAGAGATACAGTAACACCATACTCAGGGTTTTTGTCTCCTGTTTTGTCTCCTGAGAAGCTTTTGTTCATTGTCGAGCAGGGCCGGCAGTCAGACCAGATGTCTGCCCTCACCCCACTGCTGCGGCTGTCGTTGGAGTGGTGTGTATATGGTTATCTCCCCTTTTCCCAGGGGCACGCGTCACCTTGGAGTGGTGCTGGCCTCCGGCAGAGCTGCTTGTACACAGCCAAGCGTAGGGCTCTGCTTTGGATGGGCTCTGGCCAAGAACATACAGGAAGGAGCAGCTCCACTGAAGTGCACAGGGGCTGGGTGTGTGTTGTGAGCAAGGTTTGTCCTGGTCTGCTGTGGGGACCTGAAGTCACCAGAACCAAGACAGGCAAGTTGGAGAGGGCAGATCCGCCTAAGAGCAGGGATGCCGGGCAGGGTTGGGGGCGGGGGGCGCTGGGCAGGATGCACAGTATTAGCAAGTTATGCAGGGATTGTCCGTGCTGCTCTGGTTCCCACAGGTGGCTGTGTGTTTCACTGGGAATCAGGGGAGGGAAATGGCACCTGTCTCTTCCTGTGTTCCTGGAGAACTCTGACAGTGATCCCCGCCCCTCCAGCACATGCCCGAGATTAGTAAACAAGTATACCCCAGGCATTTTTCAAACAGCTGCTTCTATGCTGTATCTTCATGGGGCTATTTGTTGTGCTTCCTAAGGGTAGGGAGTCAGTTTCTGTGAAACCCTACAGGCTCTCCCAGAGCCAACCCTGTTGTTTTTTAAAGTTCTAGGTTTTAAGACCCACTGGTTCTAAGAACTCATGAAATTTGGCCCTTCTGATTTTCAAAGCCAAATTCATCTTCCCCTTGGGGGCTTCCCACTGTGAGGGTCTGTTTCTCTGTCTTCTCTACCCCTATGTGTCCCTCCCCTCTGCCAGCAGTCCCACGGTCCATGTAGCTCTCCAGAGTATTCTTATCCTGTTAGATGTGGTCTCTTCTCTACATATTGTTATGGAGAATCTGTTCTGCCAGTCTGTGGGTCATTTTCTGAGTTCCCTACACTGAGGTGGCAGTCATCTAGTTCTATTTGTGGGACAAGGTGAATTTAGGGTCCTCATACACTGCCATCTTCCCTGGAAGTCCCTGGAATTAATTTTTTAAAAGGCATTTTTGTATTTGTCTTCCATTCTCCCTTAAACTTATGAATCTGTCCCCTCCTCCTTTCTACCTTAATTTGGATCTTTGTCATCACCCACCTAAGCAATTTCACCACCTTTCTAGCTTTTCTTCCTGTGTTGTATTGACTGTTCCCTATGGGATACCTCATGCCGCCATCAGAAGGATCTTTTAAAACCCACCTCTAACCCTGATACCTCCCTGTTTTAAATCCTTCAGTGGTTCTTAATTGCTCCAGGATTAAATCCAGCCTTCACCCCAATGTATCTTTTCAGCACACCCCCAATCCAACTCCTCCAAACACATTACATAGCCTTTTAGCCACTCTCAGGCTGGTCAGAGAATTGCAAGGAACAAATTTGTCCTAAGTTGGAAAAGCAAACAAACAAAAAAAACCAGTTATGGCTAGAATGTGGACTCTCAAAGTTGGAGAGGAAATTGAGAGGTGTGTGTGTGCGCGCGCGTACGAGAGAGAGAGAGAGAGAGAGAGAGAGAGAACACCATCAGCATTGGCAAACCAGAAACCTTGCAGCAGTCAATCCAAGGATGGGATAAGGCCAGGAATTTGGAAAGAGCTATGGAGGCAGACAGGATAGATTCAAAGAGCTGCACTTGAGGGTAAGGGCAGTAGCATGCACTCAACCTTTTTTGGTAACACAACAAATAGTCAATCTTTTGAATGAACGAAATTTTACATAAGTTGTATGTGTGATGTCTATAATACACTGAGATGATTTTCATGATGCCAAACCAGAAAGTAAAAAATTATGTCAAGCAATACAGACATATTGAACTAATCAATTCTTCACAAAACTTTCATTCCCATGCAGGCATCATAGGTGTTTCCCATATGAATAGGTAAGATTGTTTCATAACACATACAGAGATGATTAGAAAAATTAGTTTGCTTCTTGGGGCACCTGTGTGGCTGTTGGTTAAGCATCTGACTCTTGATTTCAGCTCAGGTCATGATCTCAGGCTCTTGAGATCAAGTCCCATATAGGGCTCCTTGCTCAGTGTGGACCGTGCTTGAAATTCTCTCCCTCTCCCTCTCCCTCCACTAGAGCTTGATAGCACTCTCTTTCTAAAATAAATAACTAAAATCTTAAAAAAAAAAAAAGATTAGTTGGCTTTTTGTCTTTAATTTCCTGTATCTACTTATGCTTTTTCTCTTCCATTTCAGTATTTCCATACAGAAGCTTTCCAGTGAATCTCGCTACATAATTTATGAGTTTTGGGAGAACAGCAGCGTGTGGAATAGGTAAGTAATAGCCGGCTTTTTTTGAGGGGGAGCCAAGGAGAGGGAAATACATATGATGTTTTTAGAACTTGTAGGAAAAGCTCTATTCCCTTTACCTCACCTTAAAATCTGTCCCTTTTGTTCCTTTTCCTACATCCCACACTTTTAGGAATGTATTTCATGGATTAGAAACCACTTTATTCTTGAACCACAGATACTTTTGGTAATGATCCTATTTTACTGATGCTTTCAAGTCAGAATTAGATATGGGTCATGGGTTTCTAAAGTGTCAGGAGTGTGGGTGGACAAAGGACACAGAAAAGGAAGGATGAGAAAATAATTTTACTTTCTAATTTTTTATAAATTCTGTGGTATTTTATAGTAAAACTATAACAGTTAAGGTCATCATAGCTTAACTTTTCTAAATGCCTTTAAACTGCAAAAAAGAAGAAATTGAAGACATTGGAAACGATTAAAAAATCAACTTTTCTGGGTAACCATTCTACAGTGTATAATGTATATCAAATCAGGCTGTACATGTTGAATGTACATGTTTGTCAGTTATTTCTCAACAAAGTTAAACAAATCCACCTCTTTGAAATTAAAATAATTATAAATAAGTAACATACAATTGGAAAAATGGGATGAAGAAAATTTTTGCTGAAATTATACAGTTCTAGTTGGGTTTAAATGGCAGAGAGTATAGCCCTCCAGTAAGTCCATATTTAGGATTTTAAATATGGTAATGAAATTAATAGAATACTTGGAAATTTAGTTATACATATTTCACCTAAAAGTTTTATTTTTGTGACTACTTTATAATACATAATGATGCCAATAGAATTCAAACACAGAAGGGAGCTTTAAAGGCAGCTTACTCAATTCTGTACTCCAGGCCTACACGTTAGATGATTTTTCTTTTTTTCTCTAGGGAGAGAAAATCTATAGTCTCTCTTCTTAGCTATCCTATATTTTTAATCATCCTGACAGCCAATATATTCTTTCTTCTGTTTAAATTTCTTTCTGCAATTAAAGTCTTTCTCCTTTTGTTTTATTTTCCACAGGGAATTAATGTTCTGCTGTTTTCAAAAGTCTTTAAAATTTTTTTCTGATGACAAATGTTAAATTACTTGAGTCTTTTTTTTTAAGGCTAAATAACCATAAAAAGAAGTCTATATTCAGACACTTAATCCAAATCATCCAAAACCTTGCCATCTTGACTGAATTTGAACTCTGTTGCACTCTACTCAGGAAGATTGTAATAAAAGCGCACAGCCTTAACCTATAATTATTTATACAGCCACCTTCAGACGAATTATAGCAAGACATTCCAAAGGAGCAACGTGGATTTCTTGGAAACTCCAGAACTCACATCTACTATGCTAGTTCCTGGTAATTATCCTGGTTTCACAGTGCTTCTATGTGCTTTTGTATTGTCTTTTGCTTTTTAAAAGATAGTATTTTCTTACCCCCAAATGTGATCAGTGGTGCTCTCTTTATTAGATCTTAAAATCTAAAAGTGGGGGGAGGAAATAAGAGATCTATATATTCTTTTGTCTTTACTCCTTAGTTGATTCTATTTGTATTCCTGACTATATTAAACCTAATATTAGTCATTTGTTGATCACATTCATTAATCTAACAAACTTGAAGTCAAATCATGATATTTCCAAAAAAATTATTCAAACGCTTTACCATATTATAATTAGGTGTATTGAATAAATTTGAAATGTGTGACCCATAAACTGCAGATTTTAGAATTATGCTGGAAATATTTTTAATAGCTTTTAAAGTATTTGTAATTGGAGGAAAGCAGAACTGAAAGAGAAATTTGAAATGAAATTGTCTAAGAAGTCTGGCTTAACCAAGGCTTAAGATAATTGAGAACCAAAATTCATTTGTGCATCTACCCTTCCAGTCACCAATTAAATATATTTACTGAGTGTTTTATGTTCTAGGTACTGGGCATACTGGGGTGCTTAGCCTTACTAGTGCTGAGTTCCAATTTTGAATAAACATTATGTCGGGAGCTAGAGAGTGCAAAGTAAAAATTCAGTCCCTTCCCATAAAATGCTTTCTGTTCAGTAGGAAAGACAAACGCTTGCAGAAAAAAACAAGCTTAGGGTATAACATAGCAGTTACTGCTGGTCATAATATGCATGTGGATTTAGAGAAGGGATTGCTTCTTTTTTAAAAAGAGATGACTCTGGAGCTGGAACTTAAAAGGTAAGTTGGACAAATAAAAATACTTTGCTAGAAGTAAATTGTAGACATGAACAAATGTAAGAAATGTTAAATGTTCTTGGCCAATTGGTACAAGGGTAAGACTAAGGAATGGGGGTTATATATGGTACATGTAGAGAGAGAAGAGAGCAAAGAAATGAGGTCGAAAATACAGTGAGTTTGAAATTAGTAATATGGAGTCATTAAAGATTTTTGAGAGGGGTAGTGAATGCTCTAATCAGTAGTAACTGGCAGAAGGGAGAAACTTGGTTATCATAGAGAGGTAAGAGATTGGTCAGGTAGGGCAATAATCTAGGCCAGGAAAAAGGCACCTGAACCAGGAGCTACCCAGAGAGTTCCCTTGCCAATATAGTTTTCAGGAGTTAACCACGGCAAGTTAATATTTGAAGCCTGGGTTTAGTGAGAAAGGGTATAGGTAAGAACAAAATATCTGACAAAAGCCTAGGAAAATGCCTTTATTTAAAAGGGAAGGAACAGCCTCCTTTATTAAGGAGATGGAGGGGAACCACTCAGAGGTGGACAATCAGAGTAGTCGAGTAGCAAGCAAACTGAAAGAGAAACACGGTGCAAGGAACAGTGCTTGTCAGGGGCCTGTATAGTGGGGTGGGACTGAAGAGAATGGGACTGAAAACTGGATTTGACAAGAGGTCACTGTTTAAGAGAACAGTTTTAATACAGTGGTAGGAATTTAAAAATTAGGGCAGATTTTGATGGATTGGGGAATAAATGAAAAGTGAAAAGGTAAATTCTGGAATTGAAGGTAGGCGAGGAGATGGGGGAGACCAGCTGACCTACCATCTCTGCCTGAGCTTTAGGTATAAACTTACTCTAGATCTTAAGGACAGGTTTGTGGATTTGTAGAATTTCCTTTGTTGTATATTTCAGATTTAATCCTCAAATAAGAAAGCCATGAATATGGCTGAAATTTTTCTATTACTCTTTCTCCTTCAGAGCATTCCCTAATTTAGAGAGAAAAGTCGGGCTCAAATAATACTGGATCAGTTCTTATTCTCAGAACCCAAATTCAATGCAGTTTAATGCCTTTTTTGTTACCCTATTTTGCATTAATTTTCATACATCTAATTTCAACAGTGACCACTGAAATTTGGAAGAACAAAAAGAAAAGACAGGTTTGATTTCTAACAATTTTTTAAACCTCCCTCGATTTTTAACATCTACTTGGGTATCCTTTTTTTTTTTTTTTTTTTTTTTGAACATGAAAGTTTTATAAATTGCAACAGCAGACACACCTCTTTGGACAAACACCTGGAATTATTATTTATAGTTTTAAAGTCCATATGACTTCTAATATTTTTAGTAACCAGTCTTATAAATTTTCTTTGTTATATGAAGGCTAAAAATAAGAATTAAAAGCATTTCAGCTGTACATATTTAGACCTAAAATAAAATTCTGAAAAAACACCTATTAGAGATGGGTAGGTTTGTATTTTTAATTTAACTCACAAATTATGATTTTTGATAAAACCGCCTTTTTATTAATTTCTAAGTGGCTTACCTAAGAAACATCTTAAGAAGTATATTCCTGTGGACTCTCAAATATCAAAATCATTCAAATGAGGCATACTGGAGTACAGCCGAACAGGCCCACTAGCCATCATAAAACACCCAGACCAAAATATGAAGAATTCGGTCTGTGGAGCAGAATATCCCTTGGCAAATGAGAAAGGCTATGAGAAAAGAAGATGCACAAGAAAGTAAGATCCTATTGCCAACCAGTATGTCTCCTAAATAGCTTTGCAAACAAATTTCAATCCTTTCTATTTGTCTGTTTCTCACAGCATTCCACCAGTCTTAACTTCTTTGCCATAGATTTGTCTTTGGGATATTTATATTCACTGGGGAAACGTTTTCAACTTTACAATATAGATATACTAAAAAATAAAACACATCCACTTGCTTATATCCAATCTTTTTGAAATTGTTATGTAAAAGTATTTTACGTTCCCAAACTGCTGCCAGTACTGAATAGATTAAAACAACATGATTTCATCTTTAGAGAATTTATAATCTCATTGCCAAGATAAGCTCCATTCATATATACAAACAAACAAAAAATAGACTAGGACCAGGTGCCAAAAGATCTGGTACAATATTGCACAGGAAGAGTTCAGTCTTGGTTCAAATAGGAAATAGTGACTGACTTGAAAGACAATTATGCAGACTAAAGGTGGGAGAAAATAGTCTCTTATACTATAAGAATGATTACACCTTGAACTAACTTAGCCCTGGCAATTATTTTCATTTAATAATAGTTGTTTTTCTCTTTTCAGCTTCTTGGTGGATCCTGAACAACTAGGTGTTCTAGACATTTTCTTTACGGTTCCAAGTGCAAAACAAGTATTCTTATCTAAAATGTGAACTAGAAAATTCTCTGCAGTTCCTAATCTATACTTTTGTTTAATATATTTAAGGTGTGCACTCTTCTCAAATGTCTTCTATATCTTTCATGTGAAGTTTAGCTAAATTTTTGAATTTCACTATTCTCAATATTTGCTGTTTTGCTACATTGTAACCTAAAACACTTTAGTGGCAAAATCCTAATATGTGAAAAAAGTGTACACATAAAGGAAAAAAATCGTGAAAAAGAAATGATAAAAAAATAATTGAAGTGGGAACTTTTAGAGTATCCCTTCATAGGATAGCTTTTGTAGATTTGTCATAAACTATCAAGGTTAAGTCAGTGTTTTGTCATTTTTAAGTAACTGATTTTCTGTGAATGAAGTTTATTCTTGGTAGTGCTCACTCCATTCCCAACTCATGATCTTTTGAGCATCCACTTTACTGAAAGCTAATATGTGACCCAAAATGGTGTCCTTATGCGCAGAGAGCGCGACAGCAGGTGCACAGAGAAAAGGCCACATAAGGACACAGTAAGGAGGTGCCCAAAGCAAGCCAGGAGAGGCCTCAGAAGAAATCAATCTTCCTAGCACCTTGACCTTGGACTTCCAGTCTCTAGAACTGTGAGAAAATACCTTTCTGTTGTTTAAGCTAAAAAACTGTTAATAGTAATACATGAGCATACAACAGTCTTGGCTGTAATCTATAGACACTATATACCTATCAGGTTATAAACTGGTTTTTCACAAGAGAACAATTCTGTGATAGTTAGGGTACCATTTAGTACTGTAACACCATTACATCATTTATTAGCATCATAATTCCCTTGTACGTAAGTTCAATAAATCGAGAAAATAGAATTTTGAGAAAATCTGGATTCAAATTTTTGTCATATGATCCAGAGGACTAATTTTCTTATGAAAAATAGATATTTGCATCTAAATAATAGTTTCAAAATATTTAAATAATAAAATTTTAACCTAAGTAAACAAATATAAAAGCACAAAACTTTAAGGAAGTAATAAAATAAGGAAGGTACTGCACAGAAAACCGTTTCCAATTTCAACACTAGAATGACAACAATTCTAGTTTCACCGGAACAGTTGGTTTGTTCTGTATACCTAATTTACTACACAAGCTCATATATTTTTAATAAAATCTCTTCTGATAAATGCTGCTAATAAAAATCCAATGCATATGAAGTTTGTTACCATGTTATTTGGTAGTTTAAATTCCTTTGAAACCACAGGTCTTCAAGGAAAAACTGTAAGGTTATTTATTTATTTATTTTTTACTGTTGGAAAACTCAGAAGGTTGAGCTAAATTATATTTTTAAATATAAAATTTGACCTAAAATATTTTCTCAAATGAATTTATGGAATATTAGCTTCTATCAAAGGTATACGTTTGTATACACCTCAGTCCTCATCCATCTAAAGAAAAATTTTTTTCATAGCTTCTACAAGACAAGGGCAGTAAATTTTGACATACGCACACACGTGTGTGTGTGTGTGTGTGTGTGTCTCTGGTCATTTCTAAAGTTGACAAACACTATGAAACAACACCTGGCTCAACTCTTTTAATTTATATACAAAGTAGAGAACATTAATGGAGATGTACAATGATTATTCAAACAAGTTATACATATGTACAAAGGCAAACATAATAAAACATTCTTTGCAGTCTGATTATATACAGTGACTTTTGACATAAAACTCTTCTTGAAAAGGTTGGTTATGAATGGTTTCAAAAATACAAATCATAGCCAATCAAAACATATTTCAGTATTAGATTCAGAAAGTACCTAAGTCTTTTAAGTGTGAGGCAATTTCCAAAGTACAATGGTGGTATGGCTTTAAAAAGGTTTCTGCCCTCGGTAACACTGCTGAGTGGAAGGGCTCTTTAGATTCCAAACGGGAATAGGTTCTATCATCGTTTTTTTAACAAGTCAAAAAAGCCTTTATGGTAATTTAATTATGGTACTACTGACCCCAGCTCTTATACAGATTACACACAAATTGTTTTGTGTGTGTGTATATATATACACATATATACACACTGGAACCTAGAAGACAAAAAAAAATAAGTGAAAAATCTGGGCTCTAGGTTTAAATGTATCATTTTTAAGTACCCTATAAATTTGTGGTTTTAATGTATTTTTTTCCGGGGAACAAAGTAATGAAAAGTAGTGTACTAAAAGACCAAGATGGGAAGCCTACCACGGACTAAAGCTTGAATCCAGGTAACAAGCCCAAAGACCAGTGAAGAAAAAGGTACTGGTTTTAGGAGTTCAGAATTCAGTGTACGATGAACTTTCTGCCAAATGATGGTCTTGAACGCCTTGCCAGTAGACCTGGGGATCTAAGAGAAGCAGGGAGAGTTTACACTTACCTTTATATCAGTAATTTTTTTTGACACTATGCTGGAAGAAACTTTTTTTTCAATAGTAACATCCAGAGTGACAAAATGCAGGAGATTTATTATATAAAATTTCTAGGAGCTAAAAGTTTAGCCCCCAAATTCTTCATCCATACATGTTCCTGTCATAAGAAATTACAGAATTGAAACTTAATGTACCTCAATTATTTGTAAATGCCTACATTTTTCCTCTTTTGGAAATAAAAATATCAGTTTTATTTTGCAATTGCCCAACTTCTTCTGTTCATGGAGTCTGATTAGAGACAACAAGTAGCAGCTATTTTTTACCTTGAGTTTCACTGTTTCCAAATTGTCAATCTCTGCTAGTAATTATGAATTTTAAACAATTTTATCAAAAACCTAGAGACCAAAGAAATGCCTATTAAAATATTCTCCTTCCTGTCATTGAGAACTCTGCATTGAACATCCTGGGTCATTTTAAGCCTCTGGAGAGATTGTGAAGATCCTTTCAAAGTGCTGGTATGAAATCAGTGGAAAACAGAACAAAAGCCAACTTTAAAAGCAACAAGAAATTATATACCATATATACATCATAGCAAATACTTTATATTTGAGAATCTTTACAGCTTACATTTCCATTCCATTATTACAAGAGATGAAAAAAAATTGCAAGTAGCATGCAAATTATAAATACAGCCTTCCCACTTTACTAACCAAATTCTTAACTTTCCAGTGTTACTTCCCAATTTATGCAGGAAACTCCCTGCAAAGCTGAAACTGATTAGAAAATTCTTTATAGTTTAAAATATCTTTGTCATTTTAGGAGAAACCAAATACCCAACCATCAAAATTAAAAATAAACTGAATTGTCACAGTCCATTACAGTTAGTTATTGTTAGTAGATCCACTTCATTTGCAGGTGTCCAAAATAGAAAACGAATAATTCTTTATTTCAAATTCATCTGTTCTTAAAATGCTACTTAAAACTTTGGTGGTTTTCCTGTAACATAGAAGAAAAAGTTAATTTATCAATTAGATTGAATGAATACAGTTTTTACTACTTAATTTATCAAACCAAATACTGTGATCCTATTACGTGTTTACAGATCTTAAATGCATGTTACTATAGAAAGTATTAAAGTAACTGGAATTTGTCAAAAACAGTTCTATGTTTACAAAATATGTAATTCATTTTTAAATCTATTAGATTGTATTCCAAACCCGTTCTGTTTTTGTGATACCTGGCTTGTTCAAAATATGTATGTCAAAATTTTATTTACAAAATAAAATATTAGAGATGAAATAAGTCTGCAAATGAAAAAGTAACCATATTTATATAGCACTCAAGTTTAGATTTATTCATACATACTCCTAAAATCTTTTCTGAACAGGTGGGATAATTTGAACATCATTAAGAACAGTTTGAAAATTCTAATGTCAATTTCTAGTCAAAATGGAAATAAAGACAATTTACTAAGTGCATAATGAGAGCTAAGTACTATCCGGGTTTTTCTATACATTATACATTATTCATCTATAAATTCTACACATTAATTACACATTTCTATTATACATCTATAATCTCATCTGCAATCACAAAACTGAGGTTCAAGGTTAAGTGACTTAAATTTGAATGGTATACTAGTACACAATTTGAACCCAAGCCTGATACCAAAACTCCTGTCATTTCCAATCAGTATGCTAAAAGATATGTGTATTTATTGTATTTATTCTGATAAAATTTGATGCAGTGACACAAATATAAAGCACTAAGAACAGCAAAAACACACTGAAGAGTAAGTGGGGTGACTTGTTTTACTGTATAAAAAGATNAAGATATGTGTATTTATTGTATTTATTCTGATAAAATTTGATGCAGTGACACAAATATAAAGCACTAAGAACGCAAAAACACACTGAAGAGTAAGTGGGGTGACTTGTTTTACTGTATAAAAAGACGAATTGAGAAGAGTAAAGGGCCCAGAAACAGACCACACATATATTTCGACAAAGGTGGCAGAGGACTATCCTTTCAGTAAATATTGTTAGGATGACTGCATATCCATGTAGAAAAAAAAAAAAAAAACTTGACCCCTACCTTACATCATACAGTAAAATCAACTGCAGATGGATTACAGAAACTGACTGAAAAACAATAGAACTTTTAGCCTCTTTATCTTTCAATGGAAAAAATATTTCTTAAAATATAATTACATTTTGTTTCTTGGCCAGAGTGGTAATTACTTACAGTAATTGGTTATATTATACATTTATATTTATGTACTTTTCTGAATTATATTCCACAATAAGATTAAAAATCTAGGGAGAGAATCCAGTAAAAATACTAAAGATGAATATTTTAGAATTAATACAAAATTAGAAAACTACTTACTGGTTTTTTAAGTACAATGGGATGATCAGGCAGAAAGTCTGGTTTTTTTCTGCAGATGGAAACACTTGAGAGCTTCAACAGGAAATCTCTGCTGTATTTAATTCTCTCTATAGATATTAAACATGAAATGTAATGTTGTAAAATAAAGAACTCTCCCAGAACATTTTTTGGTTCATTGTTTTCTGAATGTCCCTTAATAGTCCATTATTTTATAAAATGAGGAGTAGTTTCTATGTAAAAGAGAAGAGAAGCAAAAAATTGTGGTATCTACTGCCTCTTTTTTTTTTTTCCCCTTTAGGAGGAAAGGAAGCCAAGTAACCAAGGAAAAATGGGAAAGAGAGAAACATCTGAGAAAATGAGTAATGCATGGTTTCTTTCATCTGGTTATTCACATCTAGCAAAGTTTAACGGCAGTAATACACATTAGGCAAGTCCAATCCTGCCAAAATAGAACCCTAATAAGCCTGTTTAGTCTTCATATTAATTTACTTAAAATGTAATAACAATCAAAATCAAGAAAAATTTATTGTACATCTACACATCAGAGATGTGCTAAGTAATGGTGAAAAAGATCCAAGATAGTGTCCCCATCTTTAAAAGAGAATAAATACTGCATATTTCTTATCAGAAACTATCACCATAAATGATCACTTGCTGACCCAGAAACAGCAGAGCAATATCTTTAAAGTGCTAAAAGAAAAGAACTGACAAGCTAGAATTCCGTAATGTGAAAAAGAAAAAAATATCTCCTGGTCTCCATCCCTGGTTCCTTGCACAAAGCTCCTAAAACCCTTGGATTTTTGTTAAATGATAAGAGTACTAAGACTATCTTTTGTTCTAGTATTTGGGTTTTGACCCTACTTCCTGACATATAGCTCTTAAAATCCCTTGGACTTTCCTGGCTGACAGAAATGTCCTTTGTTCTAATGAGGTGACTTGGTGGGCTTCTGGACAGAGGCTGGTCAACAGAAAGATCAAGCCATGATTAGAAGCTTGAGACTTTCATCCCCACCCCCACCTCTTCCTAGAAGGGGAAGGGTTGGAGATTGAGTTAATGATTGATCATGCCACATGATGATGCCTCCATAAAAATCCCCGAAGAATGGGGTTTGGAGAGCTTCCGGGTTGATGAACACATCCATGTACCAGGAAGGAGGGTGGCACACCCCAACTCCACAGGGATAGAAGCTCCTGCACTTGGGACCCTTCTAGACCTCACCCTGTGTATCTCTTCATTTGGCTCTTCATCTGTATCCCTTATCATATCTTTTATTATATAATAAACTGGTTAAGTGTTAGTTTTCCCTAAGTTCTGTGAGCCGTTCTAGCAAATGATCAAATCCAAGAAGGGAGACTTAACCTCTAATTTATAGCCAAGTTGGACAGAAGTTTTGAGTACTCTGGGGACCTACAACTTGCAACTGTCATCTGAAGTAGAGTGTAGTCGTGTGAGACTGAATCGTGAGGTTAAAAGACATTTTCAGAAAAGGAAAAAAACCAAAAGAATTTGTAACTAGCAGAATTAGTTAATCCACAAGAAATGCTAATGGAAGTTTCTCCAGATGAAAGGCAACAATACTATACAGAAACTACTACTTAGAAATGAAGAATAAAAGAAAAAAGGTAAATAGCTGGATAAATATAATGGGCTCCTTTTTTTTCTCTCTAAATTTTATGTGTGTGAATGTTGAAAGCAAAATTTATGACACTGTCCAGTGGAGATATGATAATACAATAACAGCAAAAAGGTCAGTGCAATGGTGTGGAGGGAAGGAACTCACACATGGTTGCAAGGTTTTACCATCACCATTTTGCATGAAGTAGTATAATAGTAACAAGTACACTGAGTTAGATATTATAATCCCTAGAAAAAATACAAGAAAATATAGCTAAAAAATCCAATAGATATAATCAAATACCAATAAAAATTCAAAAATATCCAAAAGAAGGCAGAAAAAGGGAAAAAACGGGACAAACAGGAAATAAATAATAAAAGGCCTAAATCCACTACATCACCTTAATTGGTAATGGTCTAAACAAGGGGTCAACAAGTTTCTTTTTTTTTTTTTTTGTAAAAGGACTAATAGTAAATATTTGAGAGTTTGGGGACATAAAGTCTGTCACAACTACCCAGTCTTACAGTGCAAAAGCAGCTATAGATAATAAAGCATGTGGCTGTGTTCCGATAAATTTTAATTTCCAAAACAGATTTGAACTAAAGGACATAGTTTGCTAACTCTTAGGTTAAACGCTGTGATTAAAGGCCATAAATTGACACAATGGATTAAAAAAAGAAAACATGCTGCCTGCAAGAAATACACAGGTTGAAAGTAAATGGATATAGAAATATATAGCATGCAAAGAGTACGAATAAGAAGGCAGGAGTAGCTATCTTAATATCAGCTAAAGAGATCATTAATGATGTGCCAAATGACAAAGTTTCAAAACACATACAGGGAAAATGACAGAAATAAAAGAAATAGACAATTCCACAAAAATATCAAGTAATATAAAACAATCACCTCAGCACTTTATAGAAATAGACAAAAAATCAGAAAATACTTAGATCTGCACAATATCAACCACCTTGATTTAACTAACAGATATAGAAACTACATCAACAACTGCAAAATACAAATTATTTTCAAGTAGACATGGTAGAGTCACCAAGCTAGACCATGTGCTGGGCTATAAAACAAGCTTCAATAAATTTAAGGGTCTTGAAAAAAAAAATCAAAATCACAAACAAGGAGACATTACAAATAATACCACACATACACAAAGTCATACACAAAGAGACTTCTATGAACAATTATCCATCAAATATGACAACCAGTAAGAAATGGATAAATTCCTAGAAATATAGAAGCTATCAAAGCTGAATCACAAAAAGAAAATCTGAACAAATTATTACTAAGGAGATTTTATCAGTAATCAAAAACTTCTCAATAAACAAAAATCCAGGACCAGACAAATTGTACCAAACTTCAAAGAAGAATTGATACCAATCCTTCTGAAACTCTTCCAAACTCTTCTAAACTTACGAGACCAGTGTTACCCCAATACATCCTTTTCTCAAAGGATGCCACAAAAATATTCAGGCTTTGATTAACACATGCAAAAATCCTCAACAAAATATTAGCAAATAAAATTCAACAGTACATTAAAAAGATCACAGTGGGTACAGAGAAAACATCCCTCAACATAATAAAACACAAGTAGGATGAACCCACTGTTAAAATCATACCCAATGATGAAAGTTGAAAGCTTTTTCTCTAAGATCAGGAACAAGACAAGGATGTCCACTCTTGTCACTTTTATTCAGCCCAGTACTGGAAGTCATAGCCACAATAATCAGACAAGAAATACAAGGCATCCAAATTGGTAAGAAAGATCTAAAGCTGTCACTATTTGCAGATGACATGATACTTTATATGGAAAACCCTAAAGACGCCATGAAAAACCTATCAGAATAAGTGAATTCAGTAAGATGCAGAATACAATTAAAATACAGAAATCTATTATGTTTCTATACACTAATTACAAATTATCAAGAAGAGAAATTAAGAAAACAATCCCATTTACAACTGCACTAGAAAAATAAAATGGGAATAAATTTAGCCAAGGAGGTATAAAAAAAAAAACAACCTATATTCTAAAAACTATAGCACATTGATGAAAGAAACTGAAGATGACACAAACAAAGATATTCCATGCTCATGGACTGGAAGAATTGATATGTTAAAATGTTCATATTACCCAAAGCAATTTACAGATTTAATGCAATCCCTACTAAAATACTAATGGCATTTTTCACAGAACTAGAACAAAAATATCCTAAAATGTGTGGAACCAAAAAAGACCATGAGGAGCAAAATCTATCTTGAGAAAGAACAAAACTAGCGGTAGCACACTCCAATTTCAAACTACACAAAGTTATAGTAATGAAAACATTATGGTACCTGCTCCAAAAAAAGACCGACAGATCAAATGGAACAGAATAGGGAGCACAGAAACAAATCCACTTAATATGGTCAATTAATCTATGATAAAGAGTCAAGAATACATAATGGGGAAGAGAGTTTCTTCAAGAGGGGCCTGGGTCATTAGGTCAGTTAAGCTCTGCCTTTTGCTCAGGATTGAGTCCCATGTCAGGTTCCCCACTCAGCAGGGAATCTCCTTCTCCCTCTCCCTCTGCCACGCCCCCACCCACCACGCATGCTCTAGCACACTCTCTCTCTCTCAAATAAGTAAATAAAATCTTTTTTGTTTGTTTGTTTTTTGGGTTTTTTGTTTATTTGTTTCCTGGGCAAGGATTTATTACATTGAGTAGGTAAAAAAGGGAAAGATAACACATCTTAATATCAGAACACAGAGAGTTAATAAGAGAATAATATAAACAATGTATGCAATAAATTTGATTACCTAGACAAACCACATTTCTTAAAAGTTCTAAACTTTTTTTTAAATAATTTTTTATTATGTTATGTTAGTCATCATACAGTACATCCTCAGTTTTTGATGTAGTGTTCCATGATTCATTATTTGTGATAAAATCTTCTTTAAAAAAAAAAAGAGTCTCTTCAATATGGTGTTGGGAAAACCGGAGGGCAATATACAAAGGAATGAAACTTGACTGCTTTCTTATACTGTACACAAAAACAAACTCAAAATGGATGAGAGAGCTAAAATAAGACTTTTAAAACTATAAAACTCCTAAAATAAAACAGAAGGTAGTAATCTCTTAGACCTCAGTCTTAGCAATATTTTTTTAGATCTGTCTCATTAGGCAAGGGAAACAAGCAAAAATAAGCAATTGGGACTACATCAAATTAAAAGGCTTTTTGCAAGGCAAAAGAAACCAACAAAATTTAAAGACAACCTACTGAATAGGAGAAGATATTTGCAAATGGTACAACTGATAAGGGGTTAATATCTAAAATATATAAAGAACTCTACAACTCAACACCAAAATAAATCCAATTAAAAATGGGCAGAGAACCTGAACAGACATTTTTCCAAAGACGACATGCAGATGGCAAAAGGACACGCGAAAATATGCTCAACATTTAGGCATCAGAGAAATATAAATCAAAACCACAATCAGCTATCACTTCACACCAGTTGAAATAGCTAGTCTATCAAAAAGACAAAAAATAAACATTGACAAGGATATGGAGAAAAGGAAACTCACGCAGTTCGTGAGAATGTAAACTGGTACAGCCACAACGAACACAGTATTGAAGATTCTTCAAAAAATTAAAAATAGAAATAAATCCAGCAATTCCACCTCTGGGTATTTACCCAAAGAAAAAAACACTAATTCAAAAATATCTATATACCCCCACGTTAACTGCAGCATTATTTACAATAGCCAAGATATGGAAGCCACCTGTTTGCTGATATAGGAATGGATAAAGAAAATGTGTGTGTACACGTACACACACACACAGAATATTACTCAACCATAAAAAATAATGAAATCTTGCCATTTGTGACGACATGGATGTACTTAGAGAGTATTAAGTGAAGTGAAATAAGTCAAATGGAGAAAGACAAATACGGCACAACCCCACTTAATGTGGTATCTTAAAAATAACTAAGAACAGATTGGAGGTTGCCAGAGTCAGGGGGTGGAACATGTGCAAAGTGGGGAAAGGGAGTCAAGAGGTACAGATTTCCAGGTATAAAATAAATAAGTCATGGGGATAATATGCACCATGGTGACTATAGTTAATAATATTGTGCCACACATATGAAAGTTGCCAAGAGAGTACAACACAAGAAAAAAAATTGGAACTATACATGGTGACAGATGTTAAGTAGACTTACTGAGATGGTCATTTCCCAATATATACAAATTTTGAATCATTATGTTGTACACCTGAAACTAATATAATGTATATGTCAATTGTACTTCAATAAAACAATGCTAAAAAATAAATTTCAGAGACTTGAAATCATACAGACTATATTCTCTGAAAACAAGATTAAGAAATCTATAAGAAATCCATAAAAACTTAAAGTATCTTAGAAATTAAATAACATACTTTAAAATAATTCACAAGTCAAAGATAAAATAATGAGGAAATTAAAAATATTTTAAATTGAATGACACTATAACATCAAAATTTGTGGAGTATATCTAAAAAAGGTGCTCCAATAGAAATTTATAAATTCTTATAATATCTACAAAAAATGACCTAACAATCCATTTTAAAATGCTAGAAAAAGAAGAACTAAACCTTAAGTATAAGAAAGAAATTTATAAATAGATATCACTAAAATAGAAAATATTAAAATGCCAAAAGCTGGTTCTTTGAAAAAGAAAACTGAATTTGATGAATCTTAAGCTAGATTAATTGATGCAGAAAAGAACACAAAAAACAAATACCAAGGATCAAAAATGGGTTGTCCAGGGGCACCTGGGTGACACAGTCAGTTAAGTGTCCTGCTCTTGGTTTTGGCTCAAGTCACAATCTCAGGGTCATGGGATCAAGCCCCATATCAGGTTCTGTTTAAGATTCTCTCTCCCCTCTCCCTCTGCCCTTTTTTTCGCAACCGCCCCTTTCTCCCTCTCTAAAATAAATGCATAATTTTTTTTAAAAAGGGGGGTTGACCACAGACTGTACAGGTGTTAAATAGAAAATAAGAGATACTATGAATAACTTTAAGCCAACATTTGACAACTTGGATAAAATGAATATACTGTAAGTTTTTTGTGGACACATTTTTTTTTCATTTCTCTTTGGTAGAAAACCAGTAAAGAAAATTCTGGGTTAATAGTACGTTGGAAATCAGGATCTCTTGGAATTGCTATAAATTTATTTTAGTTGGGGGAGGAGCAGAGACAGAGGAGAGAGAATCTTAAGCAGGCTCCACGCTGAGCAGGGAGCCGACATGGGGCTGGATCTCATGACTCTGAGATTATGACCTAAGCTGAAACTAAGAGTCAGATGCTTAACCAACTGTGCCACCCAGGTAGGTACCCCAATAAAGATCTTTTAAAAAGGAATAGGGGGCTAAGGATTCTGAACTTAGAGAATGAAAAAGAGAGGGAAAGAGAGAGAGACTGGGCAGTTGTTGCTGCTGTAGTGCCACATATAAAAGCTGAATGAGAATTTTCCAGTGATGGGAATGCTTTGTGCTTTTTAAAAGAACTAATGGCTAATACTCAGTTCCAAGGTGTTCTCTGGACTATGCTGCCAGATAAAGAAAATGGGGGACACTATTAGGAAGTAAAACCAAAAGAATGAGAAGAAAGAAAATGTAAGAAAATTAGAGAATCGAGTAGACTAATATCACTAACATCTGACTATAATAGGCATTTCAGGAAGAAAATAGAGAAAATGGAGATGAGAAAAATCATCAAAAAAAATATCCACAAATTCCACATCAGAAAACCAAAGTGCACCAACTGTCCAGAAAAAAAAAAAAAATTGAGGGGAAAAAAACCCACACAAAGGTACATTAGGAAATTTAGAAGAGCAAAGATAAACACACAATCCAAAACACATCCAAAGAAAAAAAAAAAAACAAAAAAACAAAAAAACCCCAGCAAAAACAGAAAACAAGGCCATTTATAAGTAGTGGGGACCTGAATGTCACTGAACTTCGTAGAATTAAAAGCCAATTACTACAGCCTGCTGGAAAATGAAGCAAAATGCCTTAAAATTTTAGAATGAAAATAACTTTCAACCTGGAATTTTGTTAATCAAATTTTATATTTAATCCATACAATGAAAACTCAGCTAGTTCTGTATGAATGTGAGTTCCCAAAGTAGAGCCTCCTGAGGTTGAAGACTGACTCCCTGCCCTCAGGAAGGTTTTACTTGGCAAGTTTTGACAATACTACCAAACAGAATTCTGCAAGTTCTCCTTTTCTCCTCCTCCATAGCTTTACTGAAGCATAATTCACATACTATAAAATTCATTCCTTTTGAGTGTGCAAATGAATGATTTTTAGTATATTTACAGAGCTGGAAAATCACTTCCACAATCTATTTTTAGAATATTTATATCAACTACCATCTGACACTTCACTCCCATTTGTAGTCACTCTCCATTCTCAATCCCATCAAAGCAAACATTTCTTTCTAAGGATTCACCTTTTCTAGATATTTTATATAAATGAAATCATACAATATCCAACCTTTTGTGCCTGGCTTTAGAGGTTCATTCTACCTGGAATTTTCTCTCTAACCAAACTATCAATCAAGCATGTAATTAGTACATTTTCAAATACACAAATTCAAAGAATACGCAAACCAATACCCTTTTTTTTTTTTTTGAAGCTCCTGGAAAATGCACTGAGCAAAATAAGGAGGTAAATCAAAAAAGATGAAAACATAGGGTCAAGAAACAAAAGAGTAAGTCAGCAAAAGTAACCAAGAAAGAAACCTTAAAATTCTATCCCTCCACCAAAGCAACAAATTGTCAAAAATTTCCAGAACCAACTTTTTCTGAATTCTGGAATCAAACGTTTACAAAACCAGGGGAATGCTTAGTAAAGAAAAGAATAGCTAAATTCGCTAAAGAGTTTTGTGGCATTTTAACTTGCCTGAGAAGATCTCTCCCAACCCAGATTGGCAACGGCCTTGAAAAAGACTGCTCTCATTCCTGGTACAGGTTCCCAGTACTGGAGAGAACGGTGCAAATCATATTCTCAGAAAACTGTGGTTGCTCATTTTGACCTCTCTGGTGGCTAAAGGTGATTTGCTTTTATCTCACCTAAGAACTCTCCTGGGCCTGAGGCTGCTATCTGAATCCATTTGTCAAAACATTTATAGGGAAATGTATCAGCCATTTCCACCTGGGAGAAGGGATAACAATTAAAGCAAACAACAGGAAAACCTAAAAAGCTTAGGAATAAAGATTAGGGAAAAAGATGCTTTGGAGATTCAGGGCACAGAAAGACAGAGATGTTCCTAGGAATCTAGAAGGCTACATGCAATGTAAAGGCTAGGCTCATGCTCAAAGACTTGAGAAGGTCCTAAGTTGTCCCCTCTGTCTGACCTTCAAGTTTTTCAGAAGCAAGAAGTAAAGTCAAAGGAAGAGTTGTAAACTGCCTGATCGAGTACTTACAAAAGGCACATTCAACACACATATAGAAGCCATATGAAAAGATTGAGAGAGGTTTTTTCTTCCTTTTCTGTTTTTTTGGTTCTAGGTATTGAAGGAATTCTCTGCCAAATCATCAGCTGACCATGAAGATATGACAACAGAGACTTGAGTGGCCACATTTAACAAGACTTTACAACATTAGTTCACAAAAGTCACTAGACAAACAACAAAAATTACAGCAAACAACAATGAAAAACCCTTAAAAAGGGAGAAAATCTGATTTCCAGAGTTAATACATTATATTCAAAATACTCAGTTTTCAAAAACAACAACAAAATACAATACATGCAAAGAAAGAAGAAAGTGTGGCCCATATGTAGGAAAAAAAAGAAATTAATAGAAAATTTCTCTGAGAATGCAGAGATATTGGATTTACTAGAGAAAGACTTTAAATAAACTATTTAAAGTACGCTCAAAGAACTAAAGGAAACCATAAGAAAGTGTCTTGCGCCAAATAGAAAATATTGATTAAAAAAAAATAAAAATTATAAGAAGGAACCAAACAAATTCTGGGGAAAAAAAAGTACAATAACCAAAGTGAAAACTTCACTAGAATGGTTCAATAGCAGATATGAGAAGGCAGGAGAAAGAATCAGCAAATTTAAAGTCAATTGACATTACCCAGTCTGAGGAATAGAAAGAAAAAAAAATGAAGAAGAATGAACAGAACCTACAATATTTGTGGGAGCACAGCAAAAATACCAACAAACGCATAATGGGAGTCACAGGAGGAGAGGGGAGAGAGAAAGGACAAAAAAGTATTTAAAGAAATAATGGCAGAAAACTCCCCAAATCTGATGAAATGCATAATCCAACACAACCAAGAAGTTCAACTACAAATTGAATACAAGCAAAGAGGTTTCACACTGAGATGCGTTATAAGCTTATAAGCAAGACAATCCTGAGGTCAGCGAGAGTAGCAATTTGTCACTTATAAAGGGTTCTCAATTGGATAAAATGCTGATTTCTCATCAGGAATCATGTAAGCCAGAAGGCAGTAGAGAAGATAAAGTACTGAAAGTAAAAAACTCAACAAAAAAATCTATATCCAGCAACACTACCTTCAGAAATGAAAAAGAAATTGAGACATTTAGATAAACAATAACTGACAGTTCATTGCTTGTAAACTTGCCTTAGAAAAAATGCTAAAAGAAATCCTTTAAGCTGAAATAAGAAAGTACAAAGTAACTGGAATCCACATTGAGAAGTAAAGACCAGTAAACCTAACTACATTGGCAAGTTAAAAACTAGTATCAATCAAATTTTGGATGTAACTCCCCTTTCTTTCTATATGACTTAAAAGACAAATACATAAAATTGCAGACTTATAAATCCAGGTTAATAGATTACACATTTGAAGATGGAATTTGTGACAATGGCATTGTAAGGTGGGATGAAACTATACAGGGAGAGTTTTGTACAATATTGAAACTAAATTGATATTAATTCACACTAGATTGTTGTAAATTAAGTAATTCCCTAGTGCAACTACTAGGAAAATAACTTCAAAATACATAATAAAGGATATGAAAAGGAAATAAAAATGATACAGTAGAATCTATTAAACACAAAAGAAGCTATTAAGGAGGAAATGAAAAAAAGATATGACTTATAGAAGACAAACAGCAAAGTGGGTGGTGTTAGTCTTTCCTTATTAGTAATTACAATTAATTGTCAGTCATAAACACGCTAATTAAAAGGCAGGGATTGGCAGAATGGATTAAAATATGATCCAATTATATGCTGTCTGAAGATATTCACTTTAGATCCAATTACAAAAATAAGTTAAAAGTGAATGAATGAAAAAGATGTTTGATGCAGACAATAACCAAAAGAGAGCTGGAGAGGGCATACTAATAATAGACAAAAACAGTCTTTAAGGCAAAAATTGTTACAAGAAATAAAAGAGAATATTATACAATGATAAAAGGGTCAACTCATTAAAATGATAACAATTATGAACATATTTTACGTAACAACAGAAGGGAAAACTGACAGAATCAGAGGCACACACAGAATTTAAAAATAACAGCTGGAGATTCCAAGGATCCCACTTTCAATAATGAACAGAAAAACTACACAGATGATCAACAAGGAAATAAACAGAGAGCACAAACAACATTATAAGCCAACTAAACCTAACAAACAAATACAAAACACTTCACTCAAAAATACCAGAATGTACATTCTTCTGAAGTACACATGAAACTTTCTCCAGGATGCACCATGTTAGGCTACAGAATAAGTCTAAATAAATTTTAAAAATAATGGTATCATACAAAACATCCTGACTATAATGCAATGAAAGTAGAAATCAATAAGAGAAGTAAAACTGGAAAATTCACAAATACATGAAAGTTAAAAACATACTCTTAAACCAATGGATCAAAGAATAAAAGGGGACTGAGAAATACTTTGGGACAAAAGAAAACAAGGACACAACATACCAAAATTTAAGAGATACAGTAAAAGCAGTGCTCAGAGCAAAATTTATAACTACAAATGCCTATATTAAAAAGGAATAGCTCAAATCAATACCTAATATCACACATTAGGGAACTAGAAAAAGAAGAGCAGACTAAATCAAAAGCTAACAGAATGAATGAAATAATAAAGATGAGAGTAAAGATAAGTGAAATAGAGATAGAAAAACAATAAATCAACAAAGCAGAAGTTGATTATTTCAAAAGATCAAAATTGACAAAGATCAACTAGAAAAAAGACTCAAATTACTAAAATCATGAATAACAATGATTTTGTATCCTGCAGCTTTGCTGAATTCATTAATTAGCTCTACTACTTTTTTACATGTACTACACTTTAGGATTTTCTATGTATAAGACTGTGTCATCTGTCAATAAAGATAACTTTACTTTGTCCTTTCCAATTTGGATGTCTTTTATTTCTTTTTCTTGACTAACTGCTCTGGCTAGTACTTCCAGTATAATGTTGAATGAAAGTGGTGAAAGTAGTTATCCTTGACTTGCTCTTGATCTTACTGAGGAAAACTTGAAGGCTTTCACCACTATGATGTTAGCTATGGGCTTCTCATATATCGTACCCTTTATTACATTGAGGAAATTCCCCTTTATTTCTTGCTTGATTTGAGTGTTTATTAAGAAAGGGTGTTGGATTTTGTAAAATGCTTTTTCTGCAACAATTGGTGATGTATTTTTTTGTCCTTGCATTCTGTTAATGTGATGTATTATACAAGCTGATTTTCACATGTTGAACCACCCTTGCATTCTTAGGATTAATCCCACATGGCCATGATATATAATATTTTTACTCTGCTGCTAGGTTTGGTCTGCTGGTACTTCTGTACCTATATTCTAAGGATTACTGATCTATAGTTTTCTTTTCACATGATGTCTTTGTCTGGCTTTGTTATCAGAGTAATATTGGCCTAACAGGATAGTTGAGAAGTGTTCCTCTTCAATTTTTTTGGAAGAGTTTGAGAAAGTGGCGTTAACTCTTCTTTTAAATGTTTGGTAGAATTCGCCAGTGGAGACATCAAGTCCTGGACTTTTCTTTGTTAGATTTTTTATTACAAATTCAATCTCCTTACTTGCTACATGTTTATTTAGATATTCTATTTCGTCTTAAGGAAGTTTTGGTAATTTCTATGTTTGTTTGTTTTTAATTTTTATTATGATATGTTATTCACCATACATGACATCATTAGTTTTTGATGTAGTGTTCCATGATTCATTGTTTGCGTATAACACCCGGTGGTCCATGCAATATGTGTTCTCCTTATTACCCTTCACCGGGCTAGCCCATCCCCCCCCTCCCCTCTAAAACCCTCAGTTTGTTTCACAGAGTCCATAGTCTCTCGTGGTTCATCTCCTCCCTCTATTTACCTCCCCCTTCATTCTTCCCTTCCTTCTCCTACTGATCTCCCTGCGATTTCTTATGTTCCACAAATGAGTGAAACCATATGATAATTGTCTTTTTCTGCTTGACTTATTTCACTTAGCATAATCTCCTCCAGTCCCGTCCATGTTGCTGCAAATGTCGGGTAATCATTCTTTCTGATGGCTGAGTAATATTCCATTGTATATACGGACCACATCCTCTTTAGCCATTTATCTGTTGAAGGGCATCTCGGCTCCTTCCACAGTTTAGCTATTGTGGACAATGTTGCTATGAACAATGGGGTGCATATGGCCCTTCTTTTCACTATGTCTCTATCTTTGGGGTAAATACCCAGTAGTGCAATTAATTTCCATGTTTTTAGTAATTTTTCTATTGCACCTAGGTTATCTACTTTGTTGGCATACACTTAACTGTTCGTAGTATTTTCTTATAATCCTTTTTATTTCTGTAAGCTCAGAGTAATATCCACACAAAATCAGTTGTATTTTCTACACTATCAACGAACAGTCCAAAAAGGAAATTAAGAAAGCAGTTCCATTAGCGTGACAAAGAATAATCAGGAGTAAATTTAACTGAAGGGGTATAAGACTTATACACTGAAAACCAAGACACTGATAAAATAAAGACTGAAATAAATGGAAATATACCCCATGCTCATGGATTGAAAAATTTAATATTGTTATAATAATCCCACAAAGTGATCTACAAATTCACTATCATCCCTATCAAACTTCCTTTTGAAAGAAAAGGAGCCTTTTTTGTAGAAAAGGCAAAGCTGATCCTAAAAATCAAATGGAATTGCAAGAAACCCCAAATAACCAAAATAACCTTGAAAAAAAACAAAGTTGAAGACTCATACTTCCCAATTTCAAAACTTACTATAAAGTTATAGTAATCAAAACTGTATGGTACTGGTATAGGATAGACATATAGAACAAGGAAACAAAACTGAAAGTGGAGGAATAAACACATACTCCCATGCTTAAATGATGTTCAACAAAGATGCCAAGATCATCCAATGGAGAAAAAATAGTCTCTTTAACAAAGGGGATGAGACAACTGGATATCCAAGCCAAAAAGAAAAAAAGAAATTGAATTTGGGCTTATCCTTTACACTATATATAAAAACTAATTAAAAATGGAAAAAAGACCTAAATGTAAGAGCTAAAACTATAAAACTCATAGGGGTAAATCTCCATGACTTGAGATTTGGCAATGATTTCTTAGATATGACATCAAAACCATGAGCAACAAAAGAAAAACTAGACTTCATCAACTTTTTTTAAAAATTTGTACAGATAAGAACATTTTCAAGAGAATGAAAAGAAATTCTAGTATAGGAGAAATATGTGTAAATTATATATCTGGGAAGTATATATCTGATAAGAGCCTAGTATCATATAACTGATAAAGGTCTAATAGATATATCTCAAATACCTTATACACACATACATGTGTGTGCGTGTGTGTGTGTGTATGGCGGGGAAGAAAGGAAGTGAGCATGTGGGCGGGAGAAGGGGAGTGGCAGAGAGAAAATAGATGAAAGTCTAGTATCCAAAACTCATAATTCAACCACAAAAAGAAAATAATGCAATTAAAATATGGTCAAGGGATTTGGATATAGACCTTTCTCCAAAGAAAAAATACAAATGGCCAATAAGCACATGAAAAGACACTCAAAATCATTAGTCTATTAGAGAAATGTAAATCAAAATCACAATAAGACACCACTTCACACTCACTGGAATGACTATAATAAAAAAGACCCAGGGGGCACTTGAGTGGCTCAGTCAGTTAAGTGTCTGCCTTTGGCTCAGGTCATGATCCCTGGTCTCAGGATCGAGCCCCACACTGGACTCCCTGCTCAGTAGTGAGTCTGTTTCTCTTTCTCCCTCCACCCCTCCCCATGCTCATGCTCTCTCTCTCACTTGCTCTCTCTCTCAAAATAAGTAAGTAAAATCTTTTTAAAAATTTAAAAAATAAAAGAATTTAAAAGATCCTAACAAGGACATCAAAAAATTGCAATACTCACACATTGCTACTGGGAACATAAAATGGTGTAGCCACTGTGGAAAACAGTTTGGCAGTTCCTCAAAAAATTAAACATAGAATTACCACATGACCTGGCAAGTCCACTCCCCTGTTTATATCCAGGAGAAATGAAAACAGGTGTTCAAACACCTGTCCACAAATATTCATAGCAACATTATTCATAATAGCCAAAAAGTTTACAACTCAAATGTCCATCAACTGAAAGATAAACAAAATGCGACATGTCAGTACAAGAAAATATCATTTAGCCACAAAAAAATGAAGGATGAAATGCTGATACATGCATACATACATGGATAAACCTTGAAAATCTTATGGTAAGTAAAAGAAGCCAGACACAAAAGGTCACATATAATTCCATTAGAGGAGATGTCCAGAATAAGTACTATCTATTAAGACAAAAAATAGATTAGAGTTTGTCAGTGGCTGGGCAAAGGGGAGAATGGAAAATGACTACTCAAGGGGTATGAGGTTCCCTTTGGGATTATAAAAATGTTCTGGAACTAGATAGTGGTGACGTTTGCACAATATTGTACTAAAAGCCACCGAATTATACATTTTAAAATGGTTTAAATGGTGAATTATACTTCAATTTAAAAAGTAGAAAGAAGAGGTGCCTAGGTGGCTCAGTCAGTTGAGTGTCTGACTCTTGATTTCAACTCAGGTCATGATCTCAGGGTTGTGAGATTAAGTCCCATGTTGGGCTCCGCACTCAGCACAGAGTCTGCTGGAGTTTCTTTCTCCCTCCCCTTCTGCTCCTCCCCCCGGATCACAACCTCTCTCTCTCTCTTTCTCTCTAAAATAAAATAACATAAAATAATAAAATTAAATTAAATTTAAAAAATTAAAAGAAAGAAACCAAAGAATTGCAATGGGGTATCCCAAGATAATAGTAAAAGTACTCCAGGACAACAGTACTGAAGAGTAAACAGTCCATACTGGAACAGGATAATGGAGGATTCTGAAAGAAAAGTCTCCTCAGGGGGAAAAAAGTACCAACTGATATATTTGTACCTAAGAAAAATATTATAGGTGAGTGTGACAGAGTTCTTGGGGCATTTAAGGGGAAAAGTTAACAGCAGTTGCATAGAAAAACAACACAAACATTAGTTGCAAGGAAAATGATAGAGCGTATGAAACAGCTATGCACCTCTTGGCTAGCAACTGTATTTATATAAAAAGTGGTAATTCAGTTAAAAATGAAACTTTTGATATAAATATATGGTAGGGAGGGAAGATAGAAGGATAAAGAAGTGAGGGAACTGATGTGGAAAACATAAATTCTCATTTTCCAAAATAGGCTGTTAATATCAAAAAATAAAAATATTGGAAACAATTTAAACATTTTATTTAGAAATACAGAATTAAATACTAGAAGAAAAAGCTAATATTTTCATAACTATTAAATTATATAAACTGACAAAAATTTGGAAACTAAACTAATAATTTTTATTTTATTAAAAAATAGCGAGTGGAGGGGCGCCTGGGTGGCATAGCGGTTAAGCGTCTGCCTTTGGCTCAGGGCGTGATCCCGGCATTATGGGATCGAGCCCCACATCAGGCTCCTCCGCTATGAGCCTGCTTCTTCCTCTCCAACTCCCCCTGCTTGTGTTCCCTCTCTCACTGGCTGTCTCTATCTCTGTCAAATAAATAAATAAATAAAATCTTAAAAAAAAAAAAAATAGCTAGTGGAAGAGACTGCTGGTCATCCCCAAGAGCAGTTCTTCCCTTTTGCTTCAGCAACAGAATTAGCAGGTTACACAGCTAAAGATTACATTTTCCTGTCTGTTTTGTATAACATGACTAAGTTCTGGCCAATGAGATAGTAAGTGAAGTGATAGATGCTACTTATGGGTCATACTGTCATACTTCTAAGGAGAACTACCTTTCCCCTTACCTCTTTCCTGATGGCTAGACAGGGAATATGGTGGCTGGAGGAAAGGCATTCACCTTGGGCAATGAGACAGAGCCATACATTAAAGATGGCAAAACAATGAGATTGAGTCCAGTAACACTTCACCAGAGCAGAATGAATACACCAGCTCAATTATGAGCTATTATAGAAAATACAGAAATAAGCTTCTATCTTGTTTAAGCCTTGTTATTATGGTCTCTCCTGTAAAGCAGTCAGACCTATAGCATTTCTAATATAGACTGAAATCAACCAAAAGAATATAATAAAATTTCTTATGTACATAAGGTTTTCAACTAAGAAACTACTAACAGGAATGCTAAGACTTCCTTATGAAATTTAGGAATTATGGTAAAAATTTACCTTTTTTAACTGGAGACTGATGTTGCTGTTGTTCATTATGACCTTGAGAAAAGGCTTGCATTCCATTCGTCTTACACTATTGAAAGAAAATAAAATATACTTTTTAACTATGGCTTAAAAATTTTATATAATGCTTTTTTTTTTTTTTTACCATCCAAAACGTTTTTCCTAAACAATTAAAGTATTAGTCAAGACATATTTCTGGCCTAAAGGATAAGCAATCTTATAAGAATGCTTATTAAAAATAAGCAAAAAAAATATTTCAAAATATATTCACATATATCTTTAACTATTTTGTCATGATTTTTTAAAGATTTTATTTATTTATTTGACAGAGATAGAGACAGCCAGCGAGAGAGGGAACACAAGCAGTGGGAGTGGGAGAGGAAGAAGCAGGCTCATAGCAGAGGAGCCTGATGTGGGACTCAATCCCATAACGCCGGGATCACACCCTGAGCCAAAGGCAGACGCTTAACCGCTGTGCCACCCAGGCGCCCCTGTCATGATTTTTTTTTTTTAAAGATTTTTTTATTTATTTATAAGACAGAGATAGAGACAGCCAGCGAGAGAGGGAACACAAGCAGGGGGAGTGGGAGAGGAAGAAGCAGGCTCATAGCAGAGGAGCCTGACGTGGGGCTCGATCCCATAACGCCGGGATCACGCCCTGAGCCGAAGGCAGACGCTCAACCGCTCTGCCACCCAGGCGCCCCAATGTCATGATTTTTTTTAACTAACTCCTCTTCTGATTCCATGCCCACCAACAAGTATCCTGATTACAATTTAGCTTCCATAAATCTCCCTAGTGCATATAATAAACTAATAGAATCAATAAGAAAATATCCAGCACAAGACAGTAAGATTTCTCATGACAAAATAATGGGTTTTCTGATTTTATAAATCAGTTTCACAAATTTGGTCAATACAATCTATCCTTAAGATAATCTCTTACACTGACAAAAATCAGTTTGCAAACAGTAGGACATACTCTGAACCATGGTAATTCATTAAGGTAGGTTTCTCTGAAGACATCTATCCTGAAAAATGAACATCTCTGCTCTATCAATCACTGTAGTAGCAAGTTGTACCCCATTCCTTAAACATCTCCAAATTCTATCAAGGAAACTCTGCAAGAAGTCAGAAAGATTAGTTCTCTAACCCTATGACACAATGAAGAGTAATGAGATAACTCCACAATACTGAGTCATCAAAAGAAGTTACTAGGAAAAAAATGAAATTTTAGCAAAATCTTTATTTTTAAGTAGAGGCAGAAAAATAAGAAAATGTCAAAGATCTTCATTCTCCAAAGTTTCTCTTCCTGTTAGATTTAATAAACAACAACATGAACCACCATATGGTCTTTTTAAAAACTATTTTTTTTAAATTTGAAAATTTCAGTAGAGGCACACTTCACTAACACTAAAATGCAAGACCTAAAATCAATTCAAAAGTAAACTGTAATCTGAAAAACAAATTAAGAAGCAATCTCTTTTTAAAATAGTATCTAAAAGAAGAAAATACTTAGGAATAAATTTAACCAATGTGGTGAAATACTTGTACATGGAAAGCTATTAGAACTAAAGAAATTAAAGATGCCATAAATAAATGGAAAGATATCCTATGTTCATAGATTGAAAGAATACTATTAAAATGTCCTTACTACCTAAAGTGATCTATAGATTCAATACAATCCCTTTCAAAATTCCAATAGCATTTTTTTATAGGTAAAAGAGTCCTAAAATTCATATGAAAAAACAAAAGACCACGGGTAGCCAAAGTAATCTTGAGTAAGAACAAAGCTGGAGGCATCGCACTTTCTGATTTAAAACTATGTTACAAAGCTGTAATAATCAAAACACTATAATACTGTCATAAAAAGACACATAATGGGATACTTGGCCTGATCTCAGGTTTGTGAGTTTGAGCGTCATGTTGGGTATAGAGATTACTTAAAAATAAAATATAAAAAAAATAAATAAATAAAGACACATAAATCTATGGAATAAAATAGACAACCCAGACATAAACCCACACACCTACTCAACTAATCTTTGACAATGGAACCAAGTATACACAATGGAGAAGGTATAGTCTCCTCAAAAAATGGTGTTGAGAGGTGTCTGGGTGGCTCAGTCGGTTAAGCAGCTGCCTTCGGTTCAGGTCTAATCCTGGGGTCCTGGGATCAAGCCCGACATCAGGCTCCCTACTCAGTGAGGAGTCTGCTTCTCCCTCTCCCTCTGCTGCTCTCCCTGCTTGTGCTCTCTCACACACTCTCTCTCATATTAATAAATAAAATCTTTTAAAAAATAGTGTTGAGAAAACTGGATATCCACATGCAGAAGAATGAAATTGGGATCCTTATCTTATACTATATACATAAAAATGAACTGAAAATGGATCAAAACCAAATATAAGGCCATAAAAACCATAGAAAAAAACATACGGAAAAAGCTCCTTGACACTGGTCTTGGCAATGATTTTTTGGATATGACATCAGAATCACAAGCAACAAAAAGCAAAAATAAGTAAGTGGGACTACATCAAACTAAAAAGCTTCTGTACAGCGAAAGAAGCAACAAACAAAATGCAATGGCAACCTACTGAATAGGAGAAAATATTTGCCAACCATATTTAATGGGTTAATATCCAAAATATATAAAGATCTCATACAACACAATAGCAAAATAATAATAATAATCTAATCTAAAAATAGGCAGAGGACCTGAATAAACATTTTTCCAAAGAAAACATACAAATGGCCAAGAGGTACATGAAAAGATGCTCAACATTGCTAAATCGTCAAGGTAATGCAAATCAAAACTACAATGAGATAGATACCACCTCACACCTGTTAGGAAGGCTGCTATCAAAAAGATAAGAGAGAAGTGTTGGCAAGAATTGGGGGCGGGGGGAAGAATTCCTGTACAATGTTGGTGGGAATGTAAATTGGTTCAGCATTTTAGAAAACAGTATGGAAGTTCCTCAAAAAATTAAAAGTAGAACTACTGAAAGATTCAGCAATTCCACTTCTGGGTATATATCTAAAGAAAACGAAAACACAATCTTGAAGACTGTGCATTCCCATGTTCATTCACTGCAGCATTATTCACGATAGCCAAAGTAGGAACATAACCTACGTATCCATCAACAGATGAATGGATAAGGAAAATGTGGTAGATACATGAGATAGATAGATGAAAAATATATAAATAGAATATTATTCAACCATAAAAAGAGAAGAAAATCCCACCACATCTTACAACATGGATGAACCTGGAAAACATTATACTAAGTGAAATAAGCCAGACACAAATATTGTATGATCTCACTTAGATGTGAAATGTTAAAAAGTCAAACTCATAAAATTAGAAAATAGAGTGGTGTTTGCCAGGGGCTGAGGATAGGGGGAATGGGGAGATGCTCGTCAAAGAATGCAAATTTTCAATTACAAGATAAGTTCTAGAGATCTAATATACAGCATGCTGGTTACAATTAATAATGTTGCATTATATACTTGAAATTTGCTCCGAGAGTAGATCTTAAGTGTTCTCCCCTACACACACACATACAAATTTGGTAACTATGTGAGGTGATGAATGTGTTAATTAACTTTATTATCAGAATCACATCACAATGTATACCTGCATTAAATCATCAGGTTGTATACCTTTATGAAAAAATCATGTTGTATAACCTAAATATATTCAATTTTGTCAATCACACCTCAAGAAATCTGGAAAAAATGGTACTTTGTAATTTCTGCATATATTAGCAACTAAAAATACAGATTATTTCAAATCTTTCACAGCACATAAGAGTACATTTACTAAAATTATATAATTTTTTCAATTATCATAATCTTACAATAAAATCATAATCTTACAATTGTACAATCTTATATAATCAATAAAATTTGAGAATTCTGTAATAAAGATATGCAGAAAGTGTGGTGGAAGGAATGAGTAGGAGTATCAAATTTGGCTAAAAATGTCAGGAAAGGGGTGCCTGAGTGGCTCAGTCATTAAGCATCTGCCTTCAGCACAGGTCAGGATCCCGGGGTCCTAGGATCGAGTCCTGCCCCAGGCTCCCTGCTCAGCAGGAAGCCTGCTTCTCCCTCTCCCACTCCCCCTGCTTGTGTTCCCTCTCTCTCTGTCAAATAAAATCTTTTTAAAAAAATGTCAGGAAGGGCTTTACATGATACTTTAACAATACTTGGAGGATTAGTAGTAGTTAGACTGACCTGACCAGTGAAAAAATGAATGTTTATGGAAGAACAGCTTTCTGTTGGGAAGCATGGGGTAATATGGCTAGTTTAGGGAATGGAAAATTGAATAGGCTTGAGTAAAGCAAAATAAACACCAGGTTTTGTTTTGTTTTTTTTCTCAAGTCAAGGCTCTTTCCAATTTATGGTACAATACCCAATATTCTATTTACTTTTCCATATTTATAGCAAAAATGTTCCCAGCTCCTGTCACTCATCTTTTTTTTTAATGATTTTTTATTATATTATGTTAGTCACCATACAGTACATCTCCGGTTTCCGATGTAAAGTTTGATGATTCATTAATTGCATATAACACCCAGTGCACCATGCAATACGTGCCCTTCTTACTACCCATCACCGGTCTATCCCATTCCCCCACCCCCCTCCCCTCTGGGGCCCTCAGTTTGTTTCTCATAGTCCATAGTCTCTCATGCTTCATTCCCCCTTCTGATTACCCCCCTTTCTTTATCCCTTTCTTCCCCTACCGATCATCCTAGTTCTTATGTTCCATAGATGAGAGAAATCATATGGTAATTGTCTTTGCTTTCCTGTCACTCATCTTAAACAAATGTACACCACTGAGATAACAATGGAGAATGAGAAGAGGTAAATGCATATCAAATTCCACTCCTAGAACAAAAGTTAAACAGGAAAAAAACTAATTCATTGAGAGTTAATTTCTGTAGTACAAAAGAGCTCCTACAAAACAATGGAAAAAAAGGCCTATCATAAAGAATGGGCAAAGGCCAGGAAATGGTAAAACAGATGAAGGAAAATTCAAATTACTGGTTTTTTTAAGTTTTTTTTTAAGATTTTATTTATTTCTTTTAGAGAAAGAAAGCATGAGCCAGAGTTGGGGGGAGCACAGGCAGAGGGAGAGAGGGGGGATAGAATCTCAAGCCAACTCTGCTGAGCACAGAGTCCAAAAGGGGGCTCAATCTCAGGATCCTGAGATCACAATCTGAGCCGAAATCAAGAGTCGGATGCTTAACCAACTAAGCCACCCAGATGACCTTAAAATTACTCTTAAATAAATAAAAGATTGCTACAAAATCTTGACATTCCTCCCATCAACAGGTAAATTCTTTATCTCCTCCCTTTGAATCTGAGCAAGTTCTGTGACTGCTCAGACAGATCCGACATGGCAGACATGACACTCCACTGATTTCCAGGCCTTCAGAGTCTGGCAGCTTCCACCTCTTATCTTTTAGAACATTAGTCTTGGAACCCACACATGGAGCTGTGAAAAGCCCAAGCCACTTGGAAAGGCCATTTGTAGGTGTTTCTTCTATTCCACTGAAGCAGCTGAACCCTAAGCCAATAGCCAGAATCAACTCTCAGCCATGTAAGTAAGCCATCTGGCCATCCAGTCAAGCTTTAAATGACTCCAATCCTAGATGCTACCTGACTGCAGCCACATTACTGAATTTAGAAAAAGGCCACCTAAGCCCAGTCAATCCACAGGGCTATGAAAGATAGTAAGAAGCTAATGTTTTCAAAGTTTTCAAGTTTTTTTTATAAGGTAATAATAAAAACACAGAGGTTAAAAGAAGTTATTCAGCAGAGGGAAGATAATATCAAACAGAAACATGGATTTATACAAAGAAATTAAGAGCACTGGAAATGAAGTAAAGGCGAAATAAAACTCTTTTATTTCTTAAGTTATTTTAAAAGATATCAGGTGAAAGCAAAAATAACAGCATTGCATTATGTATTTATAGTACAAGCTACAGTAAAATTATTCCCATAGTACAACATGAATGGGAGGGAAGATTCTACAAAAAAACCCTATCAGATCTAATATGTGAATTTAACAAGATCTATATACAAAAACCAATACTATTTCTGTATCCTACCAGCCAGCATGTGGAATTTGAAATTTACAAAAAATACCACTAAATAGTATCAAAAAATATAAAATGGTTATAAATTTGACAAAAGATGTTCAAGACCCCTATGCCGGAAAATACCAAAAAATGGAAAGATAGGCTGTGTTCATGAATCAGAAGACTCAATATTGTTAAGATATTAATTCTTCTCAAGTTAATCTTTAGACTCAATCAAAATTCCAGTAGACTTTTTTGTAGAAATTGACAAGCTCATTTAAAACTTATATGGAAATGCAAAAGACCTAGAGAGCTGAGACAATTTGAAAAAGACTAAAGTTAGTGAACTTTCACTATCATATACCAAGACTTATCATAACACTACAGCAGTCTGTAAAATGTGATGTTGACAAAAAGATGGACACATAGGAGACCTATGTAGTGTGGTGAATATAGTTAACAATATTGTATTGCATAACTGAAAGCTGCTTAGAAAATAAATCTTAAATGTTCTTGCCATAACAACAACAAATGATAATTATGTGAAATGAAGAGCATTTTAATGAAATTCGTTGTGGTAAACATTTTGCAACATACAAATATATCAAATCATCACACTGTACCTCTTAAACTTAGTTACATGTCAATTATATCCCAAAGTTGGGGGAAAAGACATAAATCAGTAATGCATAATAGAGTTTAGAAGTAAACTCACAGGGGGGAAAGATGGTGGAGGAGTAGGGGACCCTATTTCAACCGGTTCCCTGAATCGAGGTAGTTATCCCTGGATATTTACCAGACCAACCTGAACACCCATGAAATCAGCCTGAGATGTAAGAAGATATGTCTGAATCTCTACAAATGAACATCTCCAGTGCTGGGTCTCGAGGTATGAAGTGGGGAGCCTAGAGTCACGCAGGTATTGGAAGATAAACGAAAGGGGGAGGGAGCCACCGCGCTTGTGCACTGGGAAGGCAGAAGCCTCCCGGACTGGGGAGTGGGCACACTAGCAGACCAGTAGCAGCAGCAGGGAAACCAGACTGAAACTGGGAGCTTGGGAGCACGCCTATGAACTGGAGGCAGCTGGCAGTTTTAGAAGCACAAAGGGCAGAGACGTGCTGGTCCAGGGAGCGAGGGCTGGGAGGGTGACTGTGGGGCGCACAAACCAGGACACTGTGGGTTTTTAGCAGCACCAACAGAAACGGAGTTAGAGTGGCCAGAAGAGCTCAGCAAAGAGCGGATTGCGGTCTCTGTTCTGAGACAGGGGTTTGGGTACGGTCACTGCTACTCTCTCAGAAGAGACACAGAAAGCGGCCAGGGAAAGCCACCAGAGAACAAGAGCCGGGAAAAAACGGTTCTCACTGTGCCCATTCCCCCCCCCCACAGGGGGCAGGGCAACACTGTCTGTGGCACGCCCCTCCCCCAGAAGGCAGGCTGAAAGAACAAGAAGCCCAAATCCCTAAGGTCCCTATAAAACAGGTGCATCTTGCTCGAGTGCTGGTAGATAATTTAGACTCTGTACATCCCTGCAACCACACCTCATTAGAATGAAAAGGAGGAGGAACCCCCAACAAAGGAAAGAAACAGAGACTGTGGCCTCTGCCACAGAACTAATGGATATGGATATAACCAAGTTGTCAGAAATGGATTTCACAGTAACAATTATCAAGATGATGTATAGGCTTGAGAAAAATATTAACGAAAATACAGAATCTCTAAGGGCTGAAATGAGAACGAATCTGGCAGAAATTAAGAATTCTATGAATCGGGGGCACCTGGGTGGCACAGCGGTTGAGCGTCTGCCTTCGGCTCAGGGCGTGATACTGGCGTTATGGGATCGAGCCCCACATCAGGCTCTTCCGCTATGAGCCTGCTTCTTCCTCTCCCACTCCCCCTGCTTGTGTTCCCTCTCTCGCTGGCTGTCTCTCTCTCTGTCAAATAAATAAAATCTTTAAAAAAAAAAAAAAGAAAGAAAGAAAGCTACAGGAGATTACTGACTCAATGAAACATTCCAATGTCAGAATTACTGGGATCTCCAAGGGAGTGGAGAGAGAGGTCTAGAAGAGATATTTGAACAAACTGTAGCTGAGAACTTCACTAATCTGGTGAAGGAAACAAGCATTAGTGTCCAAGAAGCAGAGAGGACCCCTCCCAAGATCAATGAGAACAGACCAACACCAAGACATATAATAGTACAATTTGCAAATCTTAGATCCAAGGATAAAATCTTGAAAGCGGCCAGGGAGAAGAGAATCCTCACCTACAGAGGGAGGAACATCAGAATAACGTCAGACCTGTCCACAGAGACCTGGCAAGCCAGAAAGGGCTGGCAAGACATATTCAGAGCACTACGTGAGAAGAACATGCAGCCAAGGATCCTTTATCCAGCAAGGCTGTCATTCGGAATGGATGGAGAGACAAGGAGCTTCCAAGACCAGCAGAAACTGAAAGAATATGTGACCACCAAGCCAGCCCTACAAGAAATATTAAGGGGGGGGGTTCTATAAAAGCAGAAAGACCCCAAGAGTAATACAGAACAGAAATTTACAGAGATATCTATAGAAACAAGGACTTCACGGGCAACAGGATGACACTGAAATCATCTCTCTCAATAATCACTCTCAATGTGAATGGCGTAAATGCTCCCATAAAACAACACAGGGTTGCAGACTGGATAAAAAGACATGACCATCCATATGTTGTCTACAAGAGACTCACTTTGAACCTGAAGATACATCTAGACTGAAAGTGAAGGGATGAAGAACCATTTTTCATGTGAACGGACCTCAAAAGAAAGCTGGGGTAGCAATTCTCATATCAGACAAATTAGATTTTAAGCTAAAGACTGTAGTTAGAGATACAGAAGGACACTATATTATTCTTAAAGGGTGTATCCAACAAGAGGATCTAACAATTATAAATATCTATGCCCCCAACAGGGGAGCAGCCAACTACATAAGCCAACTGTTAACCAGAATAAAGAGACATATAGATAATAACAAGTTAATAGTAGGGGACCTCAACACTCTGCTCTCAGCAATAGGCAGATCATCTAAGCATCAAATCAACAAAGAAACAAGAGCTTTGAATGACACACTGGACCAGATGGGCCTCATAGATATATACAGAACACTCCACTCTAAAACAACAGAATACTCATTCATTTCAAACGCACATGGAACTTTCTCAAGAATAGACCATATACGGGGTCACAAAACAGGTCTCAACTGATATCAAAAGACTGAGGTAATTCCCTGTATATTCTCAAACGACAGTGCTCTGAAACTGGACCTCAATCACAAGAAAAAATTTGAAAGAAACTCAAACACTTGGAAACTAAGGACCATCCTGCTTAAGAATGTTTGGGTAGAGAACCCAGAAATGGACCCTCGGCTCTTTGGGCAACTAATCTTTGATAAAGCAGGAAAAAACATCCG